>NW_027040151.1:0-148585 GCF_034236695.1 Oncorhynchus nerka
AAACAGGAGGGATAGCAGACATTAAACATTTCACATGACAAGAGGCGTTCCAAGAGAGGATAGAATTACTAGACCAATTAATAGAAGGATTATGACACACTAGCCAGGGATGGCCCAAAACAACAGGTGTAAAAGGTGAACGAAAAATCAAAAAAGAAATGGTTTCGCTATGATTACCAGAGACAGTGAGGGTTAAAGGTAGCGTTTTCACGCTGAATCCTGGGAGAGGACTACCATCCAAGGCGAACATGGCCGTGGGCTCCCTAACTGTCTGAGAGGAATGTCATGTTCCCGAGCCCAGGCTTCGTCCATAAAACAACCCTCCGCCCCAGAGTCTATCAAGGCACTGCAGGAAGCTGCCGAACCGGTCAGCGTAGATGGACCGACAAGGTAGTACAGGATCTTGAAGGAGAGACCTGTGTAGAAGCGCTCACCAGTAGCCCTCCGCTTACTGATGAGCCCTGGCTACTGGACATGAAATGACAAAATGACCAGCGGAACCGCAATAGAGACAGAGGCGGTTGGTGATTCTCCGTTCCCTCTCCTTAGTCGAGATGCGAATACCCCCCCAGCTGCATGGGCTCAGCACCTGAGCCAGTGGAGGAAGATGGTAGTGATGCGGAGAGGGGAAGCGGATAATGCGAGCTCTCTTCACGAGCTCGGTGACGAAGATCTACCCGTCGTTCTATGCGAATAAGCGAGTTCAATCAAAGAATCCACGCTGGAAGGAACCTCCCGGGAGAGAATCTCATCCTTTACCTCCGCGTGGAGACCCTCCAGAAAACGG
This sequence comes from Oncorhynchus nerka, assembly GCF_034236695.1. Taxonomy (NCBI): domain Eukaryota; kingdom Metazoa; phylum Chordata; class Actinopteri; order Salmoniformes; family Salmonidae; genus Oncorhynchus; species Oncorhynchus nerka. The sequence continues at coordinate 788 of NW_027040151.1, forward strand.
CGAGCAACGCCGGCTCGTTCAGTCACTGGAGGCAGCAAAGTGCGAAACTCTATAGAGTAATCCGTTATGGATCGATTACCTTGACATAGGGAAGACAGGGCCCTGGAAGCTTCTTTCCCAAAAACTGAACGATCAAAAACCCGTATCATCTCCTCCTTAAAGTTCTGATACTGGTTAGTACACTCAGCCCTTGCCTCCCAGATTGCCGTGCCCCACTCACGAGAGCCCTTCCAGTAAGGAGAGATATGACGTGGCGATCGAGCTGTACCCCTGGGTACGTGTTGGGCTGGAGAAGAACACAATATCACACTGGGTGAGAACGGCGGCATTCAGTGGGCTCCCCAGAGTAACACGGTGGGTTATTAATTCTGGGCTCCGGAGACTTGGGAAGCCCTGGAAGTAGCCCGGTGGATCGAGGCGGAGATTGTGAATATGTTTCGAGGGGCAGAGACTTGGGCGGCCAGGGTCTCAACGGCATGTCGAGCAGCAGACAATTCCTGCTCGTGTCTGCCTAGCATCGCTCCTGGATCTCGACGGCTGAGTAGAGAGGATCCGAAGTCGCTGGGTCCATTCTTGGTGGGATTCTTCTGTTATGCAGGTGGTGAGGACCCAACAGCGATTCAACAGAAACAGAGTCTTTTAATGTCCAAACAGGAAAACATAAATCCTCAATCTTTACAGGAGATGTCCAAACAGGGAAAACATAAATCCTCTATCTTTGCAGGAGAGTCCTCCTTCTAGTAGTAGAGGAGAATTGCAGGGCTAGCGGCAACAGACTGCAGGTCCCTCTGGGTAGGCGCGGGCCGTAGAGGACAGAGACACCTGCTCACACGCAGCATCTGATGAAGAGGCAGATTACGACAGGACGGAACAAGGGAAAAGCAAACAAGAATCCGACAAGGACAGAAGCAGAAACAGAGAGAGAAATAGAGACTTAATCAGAGGGCAAAAGAGGAGACAGGTGTGAGAGAGTAAACGAGGTCGTTAGGAGAATGGGGAACAGCTGGGAGCAGGAGCGGAACGATAGAGAGAGAGAGAGATAGTAACCTAATACGACCAGCAGGGGGAAACGAAGAGAGAGAAAGCACAGGGACAAGACATAACATGACAGAGATAGCCTGCAAAGTAATGTCATACTTTCCAGGTCCATACCCAAACAGTTCGAACTACTAATTCTGAAAATTACTCTCTCCAGAAATAAGTCTCTCACTGTTGCCGCCTGCTACCGACCCCCTCAGCTCCCAGCTGTGCCCTGGACACCATTTGTGAATTGATTGCCCCCATCTAGCTTCTGAGTTTGTTCTGTTAGGTGACCTAAACTGGGATATGCTTAACACCCCGGCAGTCCTACAATCTAAGCTAGATGCCCTCAATCTCACACAAATCATCAAGGAACCCACCAGGTACAACCCCTAACTCTGTAAGCAAGGGCACCCTCATAGACGTCATCCTGACCAACTGGCCCTCCAAATACACCTCCGCTGTCTTCAACCAGGATCTCAGCGACCACTGCCTCATTGCCTGTATCCGCTACGGTGCCGCAGTCAAACGACCACCCCTCATCACTGTCAAACGCTCCTGAAACACTTCTGTGAGCAGGCCTTTCTAATCGACCTGGCCGGGTATCCTGGAAGGACATTGACCTCATCCCGTCAGTTGAGGATGCCTGGTCATTCTTTAAGAGTAACTTCCTCACCATATTAGATAAGCATGCTCCGTTCAAAAATGCAGAACTAAGAACAGATACAGCCCTTGGTTCCTCCAGACCTGACTGCCCTCGACCAGCACAAAAACATCCTGTGGCGGACTGCAATAGCATCGAACAGTCCCGCGATATGCAACTGTTCAGGAAGTCAGGAACCAATACAACATGATCAGTCAGGAAAGCTAAGGCCAGCTTCTTCAGGCAGAAGTTTGCATCCTGTAGCTCCAACTCCAAAAGTTCTGGGACACTGTGAAGTCCATGGAGAACAAGAGCACCTCCTCCCAGCTGCCCACTGCACTGAGGCTAGGGAACACGGTCACCACCGACAAATCCATGATTATCGAAAATTTCAACAAGCATTTCTCAACGGCTGGCCATGCCTTCCGCCTGGCTACTCCTACCTCGGCCAACAGCTCCGGCCCCCCCGCAGCTCCTCGCCCAAGCCTCTCCAGGTTCTCCTTTACCCAAATCCAGATAGCAGATGTTCTGAAAGAGCTGCAAAACCTGGACCCGTATAAATCAGCTGGGCTTGACAATCTGGACCCTCTATTTCTGAAACTATCCGCCACGCCATTGTCGCAACCCCTATTACCAGCCTGTTCAACCTCTCTTTCATATCGTCTGAGATCCCCAAGGATTGGAAAGCTGCCGCAGTCATCCCCCTCTTCAAAGGGAGACACCCTGGACCCAAACTGTTACAGACCTATATCCATTCTGCCCTGCCTATCTAAGGTCTTGAAAGCCAAGTCAACAAACAGGTCACTGACCATCTCGAATCCCCCGTACCTTCTCCGCTATGAAATCTGGTTTCCGAGCCGGTCACGGGTGCACCTCAGCCACACTCAAGGTACTAAACGACATCATAACCGCCATCGATAAAAGACAGTACTGTGCAGCCGTCTTCATCGACCTTGCCAAGGCTTTCGACTCTGTCAATCACCATATTCTTATCGGCAGACTCAGTAGCCTCGGTTTTTCGGATGACTGCCTTGCCTGGTTCCAATTACTTTGCAGACAGAGTTCAGTGTGTCAAATCGGAGGGCATGTTGTCGGTCCTCTGGCAGTCTCTATGGGGGTGCCACAGGGTTCAATTCGGGCAGACTCTTTTCTCTGTGTATATCAATGATGTTTGCTCTTGCTGCGGGCGATTCCTGATCCACCTCTACGCAGACGACACCATTCTATACACTTTCGGTCCGTCATTGGACACTGTGCTATCTAACCTCAATCGAGCTTCAATGCCATACAACACTCCTTCCCGTGGCCTCAACTGCTCTTAAACGCTAGTAAAACCAAATGCATGCTTTTCAACCGATCGCTGCCTGCACCCGCTTGCCCGACTAGCATCACCACACTGGATGGTTCCGACCTTGAATATGTGGACACCTACAAGTACCTAGGTGTCTGGCTAGACTGCAAACTCTCCTTCCAGACCCATATCAAACATCTCAATCGAAAATCAAATCAAGAGTCGGCTTTCTATTCACCAACAAAGCCTCCTTCACTCACGCTGCCAAGCTTACCTAGTAAAACTGACTATCCTACCGATCCTCGACTTCGGCGATGTCATCTACAAATTGCTTCCAACACTCTTCTCAGCAAACTGGATGCAGTTTATCACAGTGCCATCCATTTTGTCACTAAAGCACCTTATACTACCCACCACTGCGACTTGTATGCTCTAGTCGGCTGGCCCTCTACATATTCGTCGCCAGACCCACTGGCTCCAGGTCATCTACAAGGCCATGCTAGGCAAGCTCCGCCTTATCTCAGCTCACTGGTCACGATGGCAACACCCATCCGTGCAACGCTCCAGCAGTGTATCTCATTGATCATCCTAAAGCCAACACCTCATTCGGTACCTTTCGTTCCAGTACTCTGCTGCCTTTGACTGGAGCAATTGCAAAAATCTCTGAAGTTGGAGACTTTTATCTCCCTCACCAACTTCAAACATCAACTATCTGAGCAGCTAGCCGATCCCTGCAGCTGTACATAATCTATTGGTAAATAGCCCACCCATTTTCACCTACCTCATCCCCACAGTTTTATTTATTTACTTTTCTGCTCTTTTGCACACCAATATCTCTACCTGTACATGATCATCTGATCATTTATCACTCCAGTGTTAATCTGCAATATTGTAATTATTCGCCTACCTCCTCATGCCTTTTGCACACATTGTATATAGACTCCCCTTTTTTCTCTACTGTATTTATTGACTTGTTAATTGTTTACTCCATGTGTAACTCTGTGTTGTCTGTTCACACTGCTATGCTTTATCTTGGCCAATTCATGAGTTGCAAATGAGAACCTGTTCTCAACTAGCCTACCTGGTTAAATAAAGGTGAAATAAAAAAAAAAAAAAAATAGTTTGAACCACAGATGAGAAAGTGGTTCAGGATTCTGTTTTAAAACATTAGCTATAAAGTTTTTGAATTGGCTATTATTGATTTGGTATTGTCATCATCTGACACTAATTAGCATAACGCATACCGGACATAAATATTCCTAGAAAATATTCCTATTCATGAAAATCACAAGTGAAATATATTGAGACACAGCTTAGCCTTTTGTTAATCACCCTGTCATCTCAGATTTTCAAAATATGCTTTACAGCCAAAGCTAGACAAGCATTTGTGTAAGTTTATCGATAGCCTAGCATAGCATTTTGCCCAGCTAGCAGCAGGTAACTTGGTCACGAAAATCAGAAAAGCAATCAAATTAAATCGTTTACCCTTGATGAGCTTCGGATGTTTTCACTCATGAGACTATTATTTTTGTAGGCGAAATAGCTCCGTTTGTTCTTCACGTTTGGCTGAGAAATCGACCAAATTGCGGTCACGACAACGGCGAAAAAATATTCCAAATTAGCTCCATAATATCGACAGAAACATGGCAAACGTTGTTTATAATCAATCCTCAAGGTGTTTTTCAAATATCTATTCGATAATATATCCACCGGGACAATTGTTTTTTCAGTAGGACCGATTGGAATAATGGCTACCTCTGTATTTTACGGAAGAATCACTCTGAGAGCCATCAGGTGACCACTTGCGCAATGTAGCCGCTTACGGGTATTCTTCAACATAAATGCGTAAAACTACGTCACAATGCTGTAGACACCTTGGGAATACGTAGAAAAAGTAATCTGGTTGATAGCCCATTCACTGCTCAATAGGGACGCATTGGAACGCAGAGCTTTCAAAAGATGAGTCACTTCCGGATTGGATTTGTCTCAGGCTTTCGCCTGCAATATCAGTTCTGTTATACTCACAGACAATATTTTTACAGTTTTGGAAACTTTAGAGTGTTTTCTATCCTAAGCTGTCAATTATATGCATATTCTAGCATCTTGTCTGACAAAATATCCCGTTTACTATGGGAACGTTTATTTTTCAAAAATGAAAATACTGCCCCTAGTCACAACAGGAAATAAATAAATAAGTTTCAGTTTTAGGGGTGATAAATTACTGTAGATAAGGTATTCCACACTATGCAACATATATTACATTATTGATGGAACTGATTCTAAGGATAACTCATGTTATTGTCAGATAAAATACTGTGGACCCCTGAAGGAAAAGCTTATTAGTATAGGAAGGATTTGATATGGTTAGCATTTGTTTTGGCTTTGTTTGACTATTAGAAGTTTTTTAAAATTGAAATAGTATTACATTTAACAGGGATATATGACAGCTATGATGATTTAGGATTATTCTTAGGATCGAGATTGATTGATTAAGGATATGTAAGGACTTTAGAGAAAAGCCATTGACAGGTTTTTCTAAAAATCAATGATTTTTAGATCAAGTCAAACAGTGAAACGCTTAGTGGTATTTGAAAGATAGGAGAGAAAAGGGTTACTGTTTAAATAGATAAATATATATATTTAAGAACATATATAAGTAGCACAGATACTTCAGTAGACAAGACACTTGACAGAGAATTGGTACAGGATAGATATGAATGGACGCATAAGGAGAATTGGACATGTGGAGAATGAAAGGCGCTCCTACATGATGATGTCAGACATAAAGGGTAATTTACTAATCTTAGCTAAGTCATTGCTTAGAGTAGGCAAGGTTGTTACCTGGGCAGAGCCAGGTATCAAATGGGGATTGGCCTATTTGATAATAAACTAATAAAAAAAAATGTTTAGCTAACAAATAGGCATAGACGTTAAAGATATAATCAGATAGAACAAATGAGAAACTGTTTGTTAACCAAACCTGTATGTCCAGAATGTATGCACTACAGGTGAATTACAGGTGAAGTCACTCAATCCAGTCCCTGAGGAGAATAGATGGGAAGCAGCCTGTTGGGAGGGGCCATACCAAGGACTCCTGGTGACAGCTAGCTGAAAGAGCTACCTGGATTCATATCACACAGGGTAAGACACTGACACTGGCGAACAATCACAGTGTTCGAGGAGAACTGGAATTAACAGAATTCCGGGGGCCATCTCTCGAATGAAGACTTCCTTTTCCCGTCATTCCATCCCTGTGTTTGTTCATAGAAGTGAAAGTGTGTCTGGCTTCTGGCTGCTGATGTGTTTTCCAGGAAGTTTGGGGCTTCATCGGTGTACTTGCCATCCTGAGCTGTCTGACCGTGGGAGCCATATTCCTGATACACTATGAACCCGAGAAGGCCAGAGGGTAATATTGACACGTAGTTAGACAATGGGGATTTAGTATTAACCAAGCAGAAGAGATCACTTGATCTGGATAAACAGGAAGTGAGAGTGGGATTGGGAAGGATGTCTCAATGGAGTTCGATGTAGACCAAATGGGGCCTCTGACTCCTTGGCAGTTTAGGACTAAGAGCAGCCATTCTGGAAGACATCTATGCAAGTCCCTGTGTAGTTCATGGAAACAGGTTATAGCTCACATCATGTGAGAGGGCTACATAAATCTACATACCCAGTATGGAAGAAGATGGAGTGTAGTGAAAGTAAGGGTTTCAGTTGATAACCTAGTGCATTTAGGGTAGAAAAACTTAGAGCAGATGATTGCTCTATAGTCAGCCAGAATACAAGCAGGGTCCCTGTCAAAGCACATACTGACCGTGGAGTTGTCCAGAGCCAAGAGCCGGTGTGGATAGTTCAGATGAAAGATCTTAAGGAAGTAATTGAGATGGAAACTGGTTATGGGATTCTAACCTATGGTTAGAATGGATTCAGTATGAAGCAGATCAGTAGCGAAAGAAGAATGTTAGGCCTGCGCCTCAGCAGAACCTCTGTTCATAACCATTCCCTTTCCATTTGATGGAATTGATACATATAGGAAATGGCCTGTATGTTAAAACCTCTTGATACTACCCATCCCGGGTCCGGGAGCGTAATCATCATCTGACACTAATTAGCATAACGCAACAAACATATATATTACTAGAAAATATTCAGATTCATGAAATCACAAGTGAAATATGTTGAAACACAGCTTAGCCTTTTGGTAATCACCCTGTCATCTCAGATTTGGAAAAAATGCTTTACAGACAAAGCAAGACAAGCATTTGTGTGAGTTTATCGATAGCCTAGCATATCATTTTGCCTAGCTAGCAGCAGGCAACCTGGTCACGAAAATCAGAAAAGCAATAAAATTAAATCGTTTACCTTTGATGAGCTTCGGATGTTTCCTCACGAGACTCCCAGTTAAATAGCAAATGTTCCTTTTTTCCAAAAACAATTATTTTTGTAGGCGAAATAGCTCCGTTTGTTCTTCACGTTTGGCTGAGAAATCGACTGGAAATTGCGGTCACGAAAACCCCGAAAAATATTCCAAATTAGCTCCATAATATCGACAGAAACATGGCAAACGTTGTTTATAATCAATCCTCAAGGTGTTTTTCAAATATCTATTCGATAATATATCCACCGGGACAATTGGCTTTTCAGTAGGACCGGGTGGAGAAATGGCTACCTCTGTATTTTACGCAATAATCACTCTGAGAACCATCAGGTGACCACTTGCGCAATATAGTCGCTTACGCTCATTTCTTCAACATAAATGCGTAAAACTACGTCAAAATGCTGTAGACACCTTGGGAATACGTAGAAAAGGAATCTGGTTGATAGCCCATTCACTGCTCAATAGGCATCGGAACTGTCAGCTAAGTGGTGATGGATAATGGTGAGGGGTCAAGAGTTAATTCAGTTATATTGTCCGCTAGTAGGTCGGAAGAAACCTTTAAACCTGCTTTGTCGGCGGAGGAGATTCATTCTAGAACCAATGACGTCATAGTTTATTTAACTAGGCAAGTCAGTTAAGAACAAATTCTTATTTTCAAAGATGGCCTAGGAACAGTGGGTTAACTGCCTGTTCAGGGGCAGAATAACAGATTTGTACCTTGTCAGCTCAGGGGTTTGAGCTTGCAACCTTCCGGTTACTAGTCCAATGCTCTAACCACTAGGCTACCCTGCCACCCCAATATAAACTGTTGTTCATGGTTACATGGCAGCGTGTTCCGAGAAGAAATACTATTATCTAATTTTGATAAGACTGGTCTCCGTCTATTTTATGCAAATAAGAATCTTTGTTGACCCGGATCTGTTCTCCACTCCCTTTACCATCCCCCCTTGGGAGAACAAGATACACATATCCTCCAGGTCAAAAGTTTTAGAACACCTAGTCATTCAAGGGGTTTGTAGAATAATAGTGAAGACATAAAAACTATGAAATGACACATGTAGTAACCAAAAAAGTGTTAAACAAATCAAAATACATTTTATATTTGAGATTCTTAAAATAGCCACCCTTTGCCTTGATGACAGCTTTGCACAATACATGATTCCATATGTGTTATTTCATAGTTTTGATGTCTTCACTATTATTCTACAATGTAGAAAATAGTTTTTTAAACCCTGGAATGGGTAGGTGTTCTAAAACATTTGACTGGTAGTGTATGAACAGGATATTTCACATTTTCATTAGAAACACAGACTCCATACCAACTCACATCTCCCTGTGTTGTAGCCCAGTCTCAATGCATAAAAAATCTTGAATACAATATAATTTACAGCGTTTCTGGTGTTCAAGTCTCTAATCCTTCCCTCTAGTAAATCTGATCGGTCCCTATTTTCTGCAGATGAATGCCTTCAGTGACTGTGTGGGATTGAGATGCTAACAATGTGTTACAAAACACTTCCTCAATCATGAGCTTCACCTAGTCTACTGTAAGGCAGAACGGACCCTGGGTAGCAACAGACCAACACTGGGACGACCAACACACACTGTATGGCACAAACTAATGATTGATTGATTGAATGAACCTTAACTTGACGGATAGTCACCAGTTTACAGGCACAGATTGTTGTTCCGAGAAACACCCTTGTTATTTCAACTGAAGTCCACATGACAGTCCGTGTTTGGGTGATTGGTGATGATCTGTGTTAATGTGCATGAGTGTGAAAAGCTACTGAATTCACTCAGATAGAAGGAGACAGGTGTATTTACCTCCATTTGCAATCTGTAGTATGAATGAATTAGTTCACTTCAATATCTATAAAACACATACTGTCTGGTTGAGTTGATGTCTCTGTCGTGCAGATCAACCTTTGCTATTGTAAGTATTTAGTATTAGTATTGTAAGGTCAAGTGGTTATGTAGAGGTTTATTTTGGTGGTATTGTCCAACAGATTAAGCGTCTCCTTGGAAGCCATTTGTCTGCATGCTATCGGTGTCATCTCAAACAAGTTCAATGACTTGCCAGCAGCATCCTTAAGTCCTGTGGAACATTCCTGAAGCATCATACATTGAATGAAAACAACGGGGTCAGGGCATGAAAAAAAAAATCATCTTTGACCTATTGTTCATGTGTTATTTCATTCAAGAAGCATTTTTCACCTCACATGATATTTGACAAAAGAGCTTAGATAACACATCACCTGTCCTAATGTCAGTCAGATGGATTCCAACCCATCCATGCCAGTTCAACGATGTAAAACAGAAAAACATCTGATAGGGACAGAGCAGAAGTATAAAAACATAGTTTTGACTCACACGTTGATTTAAAGGTGATTGTCATGAATTACCGTGAAAAGCATCCTTTTGTGTTTGTGTAATCCTCACCATGGTAACAGGCGTGGAAGAGAGTTAGAACACCTCAAGGAGCAATACCATGGGTGAATATGGATTGGATTGGTGAAAGGGTAGTGGATGGCTGTTTTCACCTATCCAGCCTACCCAAGGAGGGAATGAAGGATGTATTTACAAAGTCATCTGTAGCAGGACCAATTCATTACAATTTCATAGGCAAGTTTTGCACCGTTATGATCAGTATGCATTGTGTACCATTCATTTTGAATTGCTGTGGCCGTTCCCCCACAGACACAATAACCCAAACCAAACACATAATGAAAACCTACTCATGAATCAATAAACTCACCATTATCTACAGTGGTAACAACACTAGTTGTGAAATACCTGTAATTGAAATGAACCAACATTCTGGTATGAAATCCTTGTATTAACCTTAATCTTTCTTAACTTAATCTTGATTATTTAGTCTCATCATTCATTTGTATTTAATTTAAATACCTTTCATGTGTCGTAAGTGCATAGTACTGGTGCAAATGCTCACTAGCCGACCAGGTGAACAATCTGTCGATGTGCCCTTGAGCAAGGCACTTAACCCTAATTGCTCCTGTAAGTGGCTCTGGATCAGAGCGTCTGCTAAATGACTAACATGTAAATAGAAAATATAAATCAGGCCAATGTACGAGACTAGCAGAGACAAGTTCAAGATATACAGAATTACTGTAACTCACAACTTTATTTCCCTTTTAGTTTCAGGTTATAATGAAAAGGTATTTTAACCTTTGTTTTCCAGTTCATTAAAACCAGTTACACCTGTCATGAAGAGAACATGTCCAGGGTGAGTTACAAAGGAAACGATGTTGGCATCTGCTCTGACATTCCTCCTGAATGGATGGTTGGTCTGAGAAGGTATAAAGGTTTGGAGGTTGGATGCTGGAGGCAGATAGGTAGAGAGGAATCCTCCAGAGAGATCCAGGCATCATGTCCTCCTCCACACCGGTGTTGCTGCATCTGCTGCTACTGGTCTCCCTGGCTTCAGCGGGACACTTCTATGTGTTCCAATATATTTCACTTGTGATTTTCATGAATAGGAAGATTTTCTAGGAAGATTTATGTCCATTGCGTTATGCTAATTAGTGTCAGGCGATGATTACGCTCCCGGATCCGGGTTTGAGAGTCACAAGAAGTTAAAACGTATGATTAATTATTTGAGGTAAAGAGGAATTATCATTAGGTTTGGTTTATGGTTCACTTTTGAGTTTCTGAATCGATGTAGCATAGTTAGGCGTTTTGTGTTTTTTTTCTGGGAGAATGGGAGTTTTATTGACTCTCTTTTGGATGTTTCCTGGGACTATAATCTTGGGGAGAGTGGGTGAGATTGAGGTCATAAACGACCAAATTGAAAAGGGCCTGGAAGTTTTTTTTTTTCATAAAAATTTGCAAATATACACACATAAAACATTTGTTAGGACTATTTGTTCTAGTGCAAAGGTATTTTAAAGGGGCACGCTCACATATGGAATTTCGTGAGTTTTTATTTTCTGAGTTTTAATTTCACAAGTGTTTTTTTATTTTAAGGATAAAGGGTTCTTTAATATGTCTAATGTGGTATGGAACATGACTATAAAGGGTGGTATGACCTTTGACCTTATCATGGCTATCTCTTGGGGTCTGATCAGCCTCAGGGGAGGGCCATTTGGATAATGAGTTTGTGGTCATTTGGGATACTAGTTTTAAGGTACATTAATTATAATGGAGTTTATAGTTCTGGGACACCCTTGACTACGACCGGTATCACTGCATGAAGAGGAATAAACAGACTCACCCCATCGCGACGTCCTCCAAAGGCTAACTCTCTAGCCCTCGCTATCTCCTTGCTTGCTAGTTCGGCATGCTAACTGCTAGCTTGTTTAGCCCAGGTCCGCTAACTACTACCTTGTTTACCCCGGCCTGCTAATCTGTTAGCTTGTTAGCACAGGCCTGCTAACCGTTAACCGCTAGTCAATGCCATCTCACCTGCTGTTGTTATGCTAGCTGATTAGCTGTTGTCTCACCCACTGTTTTAGCTAGCTTTCCCAATTCAACACCTGTGTTTACTGTATGCCTCGCTGTATGTCTCTCTCAAATGTCAATATGCCTTGTATACTGTTGCTCAGGTTAGTTATCATTGTTTTAGTTCACAATGGAGCCCCTAGTCCTATTCCTCACACCCCTGATACCTCCTTTGTCCCACCTCCCACATATGCGGTGACCTCACCCATTACAACCAGCATGTCCAGACATAAAACCTCTCTCATCATCACCCAGTGCCTGGGCTTACCTCCGCCGTACCCGCACCCCACCATACCCCTGTCTGTGCATTATGCCCTGAATATATTCTACCATGCCCAGAAACCTGCTCCTCTTATTCTCTGTCCCCAACGCTCTAGGCGACCAGTTTTGATAGCCCTTAGCCGCACCCTCATACTACTCCTTCTCTGTTCCGCGGGTGATGTGGAGGTAAACCCAGGCCCTGCATGTCCCCAGGCACCCTCATTTGTTGACTTCTGTGATCGAAAAAGCCTTGGTTTCATGCATGTCAACATTAGAAGCCTCCTTCCTAAGTTTGTTTTACTCACTGCTTTAGCACACTCTGCTAACCCTGATGTCCTTGCCGTGTCTGAATCCTGGCTCAGGAAGGCCACCAAAAATTCAGAGATTTCCATACCCAACTATAACATCTTCCGTCAAGATAGAACTGCCAAAGGGGAGGAGTCGCAGTCTACTGCAGAGATTGTTATGCAGGTGAGTGAGGACCCAACAGCGATTCAACAGAAACAGAGTCTTTTAATGTCCAAACAGGGAAAACATAAATCCTCAATCTTTACAGGAGATGTCCAAACAGGGAAAACATAAATCCTCTATCTTTGCAGGAGAGTCCTCCTTCTAGTAGTAGAGGAGAATTGCAGGGCTAGCGGCAACAGACTGCAGGTCCCTCTGGGTAGGCGCGGGCCGTAGAGGACAGAGACACCTGCTCACACGCAGCATCTGATGAAGAGGCAGATTACGACAGGACGGAACAAGGGAAAAGCAAACAAGAATCCGACAAGGACAGAAGCAGAAACAGAGAGAGAAATAGAGACTTAATCAGAGGGCAAAAGAGGAGACAGGTGTGAGAGAGTAAACGAGGTCGTTAGGAGAATGGGGAACAGCTGGGAGCAGGAACGGAACGATAGAGAGAGAGAGAGATAGTAACCTAATACGACCAGCAGGGGGAAACGAAGAGAAGAGAAAGCACAGGGACAAGACATAACATGACAGAGATAGCCTGCAAAGTAATGTCATACTTTCCAGGTCCATACCCAAACAGTTCGAACTACTAATTCTGAAAATTACTCTCTCCAGAAATAAGTCTCTCACTGTTGCCGCCTGCTACCGACCCCCCTCAGCTCCCAGCTGTGCCCTGGACACCATTTGTGAATTGATTGCCCCCCATCTAGCTTCTGAGTTTGTTCTGTTAGGTGACCTAAACTGGGATATGCTTAACACCCCGGCAGTCCTACAATCTAAGCTAGATGCCCTCAATCTCACACAAATCATCAAGGAACCCACCAGGTACAACCCTAACTCTGTAAGCAAGGGCACCCTCATAGACGTCATCCTGACCAACTGGCCCTCCAAATACACCTCCGCTGTCTTCAACCAGGATCTCAGCGACCACTGCCTCATTGCCTGTATCCGCTACGGTGCCGCAGTCAAACGACCACCCCTCATCACTGTCAAACGCTCCCTGAAACACTTCTGTGAGCAGGCCTTTCTAATCGACCTGGCCCGGGTATCCTGGAAGGACATTGACCTCATCCCGTCAGTTGAGGATGCCTGGTCATTCTTTAAGAGTAACTTCCTCACCATATTAGATAAGCATGCTCCGTTCAAAAAATGCAGAACTAAGAACAGATACAGCCCTTGGTTCACTCCAGACCTGACTGCCCTCGACCAGCACAAAAACATCCTGTGGCGGACTGCAATAGCATCGAACAGTCCCCGCGATATGCAACTGTTCAGGGAAGTCAGGAACCAATACACGCAGTCAGTCAGGAAAGCTAAGGCCAGCTTCTTCAGGCAGAAGTTTGCATCCTGTAGCTCCAACTCCAAAAGTTCTGGGACACTGTGAAGTCCATGGAGAACAAGAGCACCTCCTCCCAGCTGCCCACTGCACTGAGGCTAGGGAACACGGTCACCACCGACAAATCCATGATTATCGAAAATTTCAACAAGCATTTCTCAACGGCTGGCCATGCCTTCCGCCTGGCTACTCCTACCTCGGCCAACAGCTCCGGCCCCCGCAGCTCCTCGCCCAAGCCTCTCCAGGTTCTCCTTTACCCAAATCCAGATAGCAGATGTTCTGAAAGAGCTGCAAAACCTGGACCCGTATAAATCAGCTGGGCTTGACAATCTGGACCCTCTATTTCTGAAACTATCCGCCGCCATTGTCGCAACCCCTATTACCAGCCTGTTCAACCTCTCTTTCATATCGTCTGAGATCCCCAAGGATTGGAAAGCTGCCGCAGTCATCCCCCTCTTCAAAGGGGGAGACACCCTGGACCCAAACTGTTACAGACCTATATCCATTCTGCCCTGCCTATCTAAGGTCTTCGAAAGCCAAGTCAACAAACAGGTCACTGACCATCTCGAATCCCACCGTACCTTCTCCGCTATGAAATCTGGTTTCCGAGCCGGTCACGGGTGCACCTCAGCCACACTCAAGGTACTAAACGACATCATAACCGCCATCGATAAAAGACAGTACTGTGCAGCCATCTTCATCGACCTTGCCAAGGCTTTCGACTCTGTCAATCACCATATTCTTATCGGCAGACTCAGTAGCCTCGGTTTTTCGGATGACTGCCTTGCCTGGTTCACCAATTACTTTGCAGACAGAGTTCAGTGTGTCAAATCGGAGGGCATGTTGTCCGGTCCTCTGGCAGTCTCTATGGGGGTGCCACAGGGTTCAATTCGGGCAGACTCTTTTCTCTGTGTATATCAATGATGTTGCTCTTGCTGCGGGCGATTCCCTGATCCACCTCTACGCAGACGACACCATTCTATACACTTTCGGTCCATCATTGGACACTGTGCTATCTAACCTCCAATCGAGCTTCAATGCCATACAACACTCCTTCCGTGGCCTCCAACTGCTCTTAAACGCTAGTAAAACCAAATGCATGCTTTTCAACCGATCGCTGCCTGCACCCGCTTGCCCGACTAGCATCACCACACTGGATGGTTCCGACCTTGAATATGTGGACACCTACAAGTACCTAGGTGTCTGGCTAGACTGCAAACTCTCCTTCCAGACCCATATCAAACATCTCCAATCGAAAATCAAATCAAGAGTCGGCTTTCTATTCCGCAACAAAGCCTCCTTCACTCACGCTGCCAAGCTTACCCTAGTAAAACTGACTATCCTACCGATCCTCGACTTGGCGATGTCATCTACAAAATTGCTTCCAACACTCTTCTCAGCAAACTGGATGCAGTTTATCACAGTGCCATCCATTTTGTCACTAAAGCACCTTATACTACCCACCACTGCGACTTGTATGCTCTAGTCGGCTGGCCCTCACTACATATTCGTCGCCAGACCCACTGGCTCCAGGTCATCTACAAGGCCATGCTAGGCAAAGCTCCGCCTTATCTCAGCTCACTGGTCACGATGGCAACACCCATCCGTAGCACGCGCTCCAGCAGGTGTATCTCATTGATCATCCCTAAAGCCAACACCTCATTCGGCCGCCTTTCGTTCCAGTACTCTGCTGCCTTTGACTGGAACGAATTGCAAAAATCTCTGAAGTTGGAGACTTTTATCTCCCTCACCAACTTCAAACATCAACTATCTGAGCAGCTAACCGATCCCTGCAGCTGTACATAATCTATTGGTAAATAGCCCACCCATTTTCACCTACCTCATCCCCACAGTTTTTATTTATTTACTTTTCTGCTCTTTTGCACACCAATATCTCTACCTGTACATGATCATCTGATCATTTATCACTCCAGTGTTAATCTGCAATATTGTAATTATTCGCCTACCTCCTCATGCCTTTTGCACACATTGTATATAGACTCCCCTTTTTTCTCTACTGTGTTATTGACTTGTTAATTGTTTACTCCATGTGTAACTCTGTGTTGTCTGTTCACACTGCTATGCTTTATCTTGGCCAGGTCGCAGTTGCAAATGAGAACCTGTTCTCAACTAGCCTACCTGGTTAAATAAAGGTGAAATAAAAAAAATAAAAATAAAAATAGTTTGAACCACAGATGAGAAAGTGGTTCAGGATTCTGTTTTAAAACATTAGCTATAAAGTTTTTGAATTGGCTATTATTGATTTGGTATTGTCATCATCTGACACTAATTAGCATAACGCAACGGACATAAATATTCCTAGAAAATATTCCTATTCATGAAAATCACAAGTGAAATATATTGAGACACAGCTTAGCCTTTTGTTAATCACCCTGTCATCTCAGATTTTCAAAATATGCTTTACAGCCAAAGCTAGACAAGCATTTGTGTAAATTTATCGATAGCCTAGCATAGCATTTTGCCCAGCTAGCAGCAGGTAACTTGGTCACGAAAATCAGAAAAGCAATCAAATTAAATCGTTTACCCTTGATGAGCTTCGGATGTTTTCACTCATGAGACTATTATTTTTGTAGGCGAAATAGCTCCGTTTGTTCTTCACGTTTGGCTGAGAAATCGACCAAAATTGCGGTCACGACAACGGCGAAAAAATATTCCAAATTAGCTCCATAATATCGACAGAAACATGGCAAACGTTGTTTATAATCAATCCTCAAGGTGTTTTTCAAATATCTATTCGATAATATATCCACCGGGACAATTGTTTTTTCAGTAGGACCGATTGGAATAATGGCTACCTCTGTATTTTACGGAAGAATCACTCTGAGAGCCATCAGGTGACCACTTGCGCAATGTAGCCGCTTACGGGTATTCTTCAACATAAATGCGTAAAACTACGTCACAATGCTGTAGACACCTTGGGGAATACGTAGAAAAAGTAATCTGGTTGATAGCCCATTCACTGCTCAATAGGGACGCATTGGAACGCAGAGCTTTCAAAAGATGAGTCACTTCCGGATTGGATTTGTCTCAGGCTTTCGCCTGCAATATCAGTTCTGTTATACTCACAGACAATATTTTTACAGTTTTGGAAACTTTAGAGTGTTTTCTATCCTAAGCTGTCAATTATATGCATATTCTAGCATCTTGTCCTGACAAAATATCCCGTTTACTATGGGAACGTTTATTTTTCCAAAAATGAAAATACTGCCCCCTAGTCACAACAGGAAATAAATAAATAAGTTTCAGTTTTTAGGGGTGATAAATTACTGTAGATAAGGTATTCCACACTATGCAACATATATTACATTATTGATGGAACTGATTCTAAGGATAACTCATGTTATTGTCAGATAAAATACTGTGGACCCCTGAAGGAAAAAGCTTATTAGTATAGGAAGGATTTGATATGGTTAGCATTTGTTTTGGCTTTGTTTGACTATTAGAAGTTTTTAAAATTGAAATAGTATTACATTTAACAGGGATATATGACAGCTATGATGATTTAGGATTATTCTTAGGATCGAGATTGATTGATTAAGGATATGTAAGGACTTTAGAGAAAAGCCATTGACAGGTTTTTTCTAAAAATCAATGATTTTAGATCAAGTCAAACAGTGAAACGCTTAGTGGTATTTGAAAGATAGGAGAGAAAAGGGTTACTGTTTAAATAGATAAATATATATATTTAAGAACATATATAAGTAGCACAGATACTTCAGTAGACAAGACACTTGACAGAGAATTGGTACAGGATAGATATGAATGGACGCATAAGGGAGAATTGGACATGTGGAGAATGAAAGGGGCGCTCCTACATGATGATGTCAGACATAAGGGTAATTTACTAATCTTAGCTAAGTCATTGCTTAGAGTAGGCAAGGTTGTTACCTGGGCAGAGCCAGGTATCAAATGGGGATTGGCCTATTTGATAATAAACTAATAAAAAAATGTTTAGCTAACAAATAGGCATAGACATTAAAGATATAATCAGATAGAACAAATGAGAAACTGTTTGTTAACCAAACCTGTATGTCCAAGAATGTATGCACTACAGGTGAATTACAGGTGAAGTCACTCAATCCAGTCCCTGAGGAGAATAGATGGGAAGCAGCCTGTTGGGAGGGGCCATACCAAGGACTCCTGGTGACAGCTAGCTGAAAGAGCTACCTGGATTCATATCACACAGGGGTAAGACACTGACACTGGCGAACAATCACAGTGTTCGAGAGGAGAACTGGAATTAACAGAATTCCGGGGGCCATCTCTCGAATGAAGACTTCCTTTTCCCGTCATTCCATCCCTGTGTTTGTTCATAGAAGTGAAAGTGTGTCTGGCTTCTGGCTGCTGATGTGTTTTCCAGGAAGTTTGGGGCTTCATCGGTGTACTTGCCATCCTGAGCTGTCTGACCGTGGGAGCCATATTCCTGATACACTATGAACCCCGAGAAGGCCAGAGGGTAATATTGACACGTAGTTAGACAATGGGGATTTAGTATTAACCAAGCAGAAGAGATCACTTGATCTGGATAAACAGGAAGTGAGAGTGGGATTGGGAAGGATGTCTCAATGGAGTTCGATGTAGACCAAATGGGGCCTCTGACTCCTTGGCAGTTTAGGACTAAGAGCAGCCATTCTGGAAGACATCTATGCAAGTCCCTGTGTAGTTCATGGAAACAGGTTATAGCTCACATCATGTGAGAGGGCTACATAAATCTACATACCCAGTATGGAAGAAGATGGAGTGTAGTGAAAGTAAGGGTTTCAGTTGATAACCTAGTGCATTTAGGGTAGAAAAACTTAGAGCAGATGATTGCTCTATAGTCAGCCAGAATACAAGCAGGGTCCCTGTCAAAGCACATACTGACCGTGGAGTTGTCCAGAGCCAAGAGCCGGTGTGGATAGTTCAGATGAAAGATCTTAAGGAAGTAATTGAGATGGAAACTGGTTATGGGGATTCTAACCTATGGTTAGAATGGATTCAGTATGAAGCAGATCAGTAGCGAAAGAAGAATGTTAGGCCTGCGCCTCAGCAGAACCTCTGTTCATAACCATTCCCTTTCCATTTGATGGAATTGATACATATAGGGAAATGGCCTGTATGTTAAAACCTCTTGATACTACCCATCCCGGGTCCGGGAGCGTAATCATCATCTGACACTAATTAGCATAACGCAACAAACATATATATTACTAGAAAATATTCAGATTCATGAAATCACAAGTGAAATATGTTGAAACACAGCTTAGCCTTTTGGTAATCACCCTGTCATCTCAGATTTGGAAAAAATGCTTTACAGACAAAGCAAGACAAGCATTTGTGTGAGTTTATCGATAGCCTAGCATATCATTTTGCCTAGCTAGCAGCAGGCAACCTGGTCACGAAAATCAGAAAAGCAATAAAATTAAATCGTTTACCTTTGATGAGCTTCGGATGTTTTCACTCACGAGACTCCCAGTTAAATAGCAAATGTTCCTTTTTTCCAAAAACAATTATTTTTGTAGGCGAAATAGCTCCGTTTGTTCTTCACGTTTGGCTGAGAAATCGACTGGAAATTGCGGTCACGAAAACCCCGAAAAATATTCCAAATTAGCTCCATAATATCGACAGAAACATGGCAAACGTTGTTTATAATCAATCCTCAAGGTGTTTTTCAAATATCTATTCGATAATATATCCACCGGGACAATTGGCTTTTCAGTAGGACCGGGTGGAGAAATGGCTACCTCTGTATTTTACGCAATAATCACTCTGAGAGCCATCAGGTGACCACTTGCGCAATATAGTCGCTTACGCTCATTTCTTCAACATAAATGCGTAAAACTACGTCAAAATGCTGTAGACACCTTGGGGAATACGTAGAAAAGGGAATCTGGTTGATAGCCCATTCACTGCTCAATAGGCATCGGAACTGTCAGCTAAGTGGTGATGGATAATGGTGAGGGGTCAAGAGTTAATTCAGTTATATTGTCCGCTAGTAGGTCGGAAGAAACCTTTAAACCTGCTTTGTCGAGCGGAGGAGATTCATTCTAGAACCAATGACGTCATAGTTTATTTAACTAGGCAAGTCAGTTAAGAACAAATTCTTATTTTCAAAGATGGCCTAGGAACAGTGGGTTAACTGCCTGTTCAGGGGCAGAATAACAGATTTGTACCTTGTCAGCTCAGGGGTTTGAGCTTGCAACCTTCCGGTTACTAGTCCAATGCTCTAACCACTAGGCTACCCTGCCACCCCAATATAAACTGTTGTTCATGGTTACATGGCAGCGTGTTCCGAGAAGAAATACTATTATCTAATTTTGATAAGACTGGTCTCCGTCTATTTTATGCAAATAAGAATCTTTGTTGACCCGGATCTGTTCTCCACTCCCTTTACCATCCCCCCTTGGGAGAACAAGATACACATATCCTCCAGGTCAAAAGTTTTAGAACACCTAGTCATTCAAGGGTTTGTAGAATAATAGTGAAGACATAAAAACTATGAAATGACACATGTAGTAACCAAAAAAGTGTTAAACAAATCAAAATACATTTTATATTTGAGATTCTTAAAATAGCCACCCTTTGCCTTGATGACAGCTTTGCACAATACATGATTCCATATGTGTTATTTCATAGTTTTGATGTCTTCACTATTATTCTACAATGTAGAAAATAGTTTTTTTTAAACCCTGGAATGGGTAGGTGTTCTAAAACATTTGACTGGTAGTGTATGAACAGGATATTTCACATTTTCATTAGAAACACAGACTCCATACCAACTCACATCTCCCTGTGTTGTAGCCCAGTCTCAATGCATAAAAAATCTTGAATACAATATAATTTACAGCGTTTCTGGTGTTCAAGTCTCTAATCCTTCCCTCTAGTAAATCTGATCGGTCCCTATTTTCTGCAGATGAATGCCTTCAGTGACTGTGTGGGATTGAGATGCTAACAATGTGTTACAAAACACTTCCTCAATCATGAGCTTCACCTAGTCTACTGTAAGGCAGAACGGACCCTGGGTAGCAACAGACCAACACTGGGACGACCAACACACACTGTATGGCACAAACTAATGATTGATTGATTGAATGAACCTTAACTTGACGGATAGTCACCAGTTTACAGGCACAGATTGTTGTTCCGAGAAACACCCTTGTTATTTCAACTGAAGTCCACATGACAGTCCGTGTTTGGGTGATTGGTGATGATCTGTGTTAATGTGCATGAGTGTGAAAAGCTACTGAATTCACTCAGATAGAAGGAGACAGGTGTATTTACCTCCATTTGCAATCTGTAGTATGAATGAATTAGTTCACTTCAATATCTATAAAACACATACTGTCTGGTTGAGTTGATGTCTCTGTCGTGCAGATCAACCTTTGCTATTGTAAGTATTTAGTATTAGTATTGTAAGGTCAAGTGGTTATGTAGAGGTTTATTTTGAGGTGGTATTGTCCAACAGATTAAGCGTCTCCTTGGAAGCCATTTGTCTGCATGCTATCGGTGTCATCTCAAACAAGTTCAATGACTTGCCAGCAGCATCCTTAAGTCCTGTGGAACATTCCTGAAGCATCATACATTGAATGAAAACAACGGGGTCAGGGCATGAAAAAAAAAATCATCTTTGACCTATTGTTCATGTGTTATTTCATTCAAGAAGCATTTTTCACCTCACATGATATTTGACAAAAGAGCTTAGATAACACATCACCTGTCCTAATGTCAGTCAGATGGATTCCAACCCATCCATGCCAGTTCAACGATGTAAAACAGAAAAACATCTGATAGGGACAGAGCAGAAGTATAAAAACATAGTTTTGACTCACACGTTGATTTAAAGGTGATTGTCATGAATTACCGTGAAAAGCATCCTTTTGTGTTTGTGTAATCCTCACCATGGTAACAGGCGTGGAAAGAGAGTTAGAACACCTCAAGGAGCAATACCATGGGTGAATATGGATTGGATTGGTGAAAGGGTAGTGGATGGCTGTTTTCACCTATCCAGCCTACCCAAGGAGGGAATGAAGGATGTATTTACAAAGTCATCTGTAGCAGGACCAATTCATTACAATTTCATAGGCAAGTTTTGCACCGTTATGATCAGTATGCATTGTGTACCATTCATTTTGAATTGCTGTGGCCGTTCCCCCACAGACACAATAACCCAAACCAAACACATAATGAAAACCTACTCATGAATCAATAAACTCACCATTATCTACAGTGGTAACAACACTAGTTGTGAAATACCTGTAATTGAAATGAACCAACATTCTGGTATGAAATCCTTGTATTAACCTTAATCTTTCTTAACTTAATCTTGATTATTTAGTCTCATCATTCATTTGTATTTAATTTAAATACCTTTCATGTGTCGTAAGTGCATAGTACTGGTGCAAATGCTCACTAGCCGACCAGGTGAACAATCTGTCGATGTGCCCTTGAGCAAGGCACTTAACCCTAATTGCTCCTGTAAGTGGCTCTGGATCAGAGCGTCTGCTAAATGACTAACATGTAAATAGAAAATATAAATCAGGCCAATGTACGAGACTAGCAGAGACAAGTTCAAGATATACAGAATTACTGTAACTCACAACTTTATTTCCCTTTTAGTTTCAGGTTATAATGAAAAGGTATTTTAACCTTTGTTTTCCAGTTCATTAAAACCAGTTACACCTGTCATGAAGAGAACATGTCCAGGGTGAGTTACAAAGGAAACGATGTTGGCATCTGCTCTGACATTCCTCCTGAATGGATGGTTGGTCTGAGAAGGTATAAAGGTTTGGAGGTTGGATGCTGGAGGCAGATAGGTAGAGAGGAATCCTCCAGAGAGATCCAGGCATCATGTCCTCCTCCACACCGGTGTTGCTGCATCTGCTGCTACTGGTCTCCCTGGCTTCAGCGGGACACTTCTATGTGTTCCAATATATTTCACTTGTGATTTTCATGAATAGGAAGATTTTCTAGGAAGATTTATGTCCATTGCGTTATGCTAATTAGTGTCAGGCGATGATTACGCTCCCGGATCCGGGTTTGAGAGTCACAAGAAGTTAAAACGTATGATTAATTATTTGAGGTAAAGAGGAATTATCATTAGGTTTGGTTTATGGTTCACTTTTGAGTTTCTGAATCGATGTAGCATAGTTAGGCGTTTTGTGTTTTTTTTCTGGGAGAATGGGAGTTTTATTGACTCTCTTTTGGATGTTTCCTGGGACTATAATCTTGGGGAGAGTGGGTGAGATTGAGGTCATAAACGACCAAATTGAAAAGGGCCTGGAAGTTTTATGTTTTTTCATAAAAATTTGCAAATATACACACATAAAACATTTGTTAGGACTATTTGTTCTAGTGCAAAGGTATTTTAAAGGGGCACGCTCACATATGGAATTTCGTGAGTTTTTATTTTCTGAGTTTTAATTTCACAAGTGTTTTTTTTTATTTTAAGGATAAAGGGTTCTTTAATATGTCTAATGTGGTATGGAACATGACTATAAAGGGTGGTATGACCTTTGACCTTATCATGGCTATCTCTTGGGGTCTGATCAGCCTCAGGGGAGGGCCATTTGGATAATGAGTTTGTGGTCATTTGGGATACTAGTTTTAAGGTACATTAATTATAATGGAGTTTATAGTTCTGGGACACCCTTGACTACGACCGTTTATCACTGCATGAAGAGGAATAAACAGACTCACCCCATCGCGACGTCCTCCAAAGGCTAACTCTCTAGCCCTCGCTATCTCCTTGCTTGCTAGTTCGGCATGCTAACTGCTAGCTTGTTTAGCCCAGGTCCGCTAACTACTACCTTGTTTACCCCGGCCTGCTAATCTGTTAGCTTGTTAGCACAGGCCTGCTAACCGTTAACCGCTAGTCAATGCCATCTCACCTGCTGTTGTTATGCTAGCTGATTAGCTGTTGTCTCACCCACTGTTTTAGCTAGCTTTCCCAATTCAACACCTGTGTTTACTGTATGCCTCGCTGTATGTCTCTCTCAAATGTCAATATGCCTTGTATACTGTTGCTCAGGTTAGTTATCATTGTTTTAGTTCACAATGGAGCCCCTAGTCCTATTCCTCACACCCCTGATACCTCCTTTGTCCCACCTCCCACATATGCGGTGACCTCACCCATTACAACCAGCATGTCCAGACATAAAACCTCTCTCATCATCACCCAGTGCCTGGGCTTACCTCCGCCGTACCCGCACCCCACCATACCCCTGTCTGTGCATTATGCCCTGAATATATTCTACCATGCCCAGAAACCTGCTCCTCTTATTCTCTGTCCCCAACGCTCTAGGCGACCAGTTTTGATAGCCCTTAGCCGCACCCTCATACTACTCCTTCTCTGTTCCGCGGGTGATGTGGAGGTAAACCCAGGCCCTGCATGTCCCCAGGCACCCTCATTTGTTGACTTCTGTGATCGAAAAAGCCTTGGTTTCATGCATGTCAACATTAGAAGCCTCCTTCCTAAGTTTGTTTTACTCACTGCTTTAGCACACTCTGCTAACCCTGATGTCCTTGCCGTGTCTGAATCCTGGCTCAGGAAGGCCACCAAAAATTCAGAGATTTCCATACCCAACTATAACATCTTCCGTCAAGATAGAACTGCCAAAGGGGGAGGAGTCGCAGTCTACTGCAGAGATTGTTATGCAGGTGAGTGAGGACCCAACAGCGATTCAACAGAAACAGAGTCTTTTAATGTCCAAACAGGGAAAACATAAATCCTCAATCTTTACAGGAGATGTCCAAACAGGGAAAACATAAATCCTCTATCTTTGCAGGAGAGTCCTCCTTCTAGTAGTAGAGGAGAATTGCAGGGCTAGCGGCAACAGACTGCAGGTCCCTCTGGGTAGGCGCGGGCCGTAGAGGACAGAGACACCTGCTCACACGCAGCATCTGATGAAGAGGCAGATTATGACAGGACGGAACAAGGGCAAAGCAAACAAGAATCCGACAAGGACAGAAGCAGAAACAGAGAGAGAAATAGAGACTTAATCAGAGGGCAAAAGAGGAGACAGGTGTGAGAGAGTAAACGAGGTCGTTAGGAGAATGGGGAACAGCTGGGAGCAGGAACGGAACGATAGAGAGAGAGAGAGATAGTAACCTAATACGACCAGCAGGGGGAAACGAAGAGAAGAGAAAGCACAGGGACAAGACATAACATGACAGTACCCCCCCACTCACCGAGCGCCTCCTGGCGCACTCGAGGAGGAAACCTGGCGGCAACGGAGGAAATCATCGATCAGCGAACGGTCCAGCACGTCCCGAGATGGAACCCAACTCCTTTCCTCAGGACCGTAACCCTCCCAATCCACTAGGTACTGATGACCACGGCCCCGAGGGCGCATGTCCATAATCTTCCGGACCCTGTAGATAGGTGCGCCCTCGACAAGGACGGGGGGGAGACGAATGGGGGGCGCGAAGAAAAGGCTTGACACAGGAGACATGGAAGACCGGGTGGACGCGACGAAGATGTCGCGGAAGAAGAAGTCGCACTGCGACAGGATTAACGACCTGAGAAATACGGAACGGACCAATGAACCGCGGGGTCAACTTGCGAGAAGCTGTCATAAGGGGAAGGTTACGAGTGGAGAGCCATACTCTCTGACCGCGACAATACCTAGGACTCTTAGTCCTACGCTTATTAGCGGCTCTCACAGTCTGCGCCCTATAACGGCAAAGTGCAGACCTGACCCTCTTCCAGGTGCGCTCACAACGTTGGACAAAAGCCTGAGCGGAGGGGACGCTGGACTCGGCGAGCTGGGACGAGATCAGAGGAGGCTGGTACCCGAGGCTACTCTGAAAAGGAGATAGCCCGGTCGCAGACGAAGGAAGCGAGTTGTGAGCGTATTCTGCCCAGGGGAGCTGTTCTGCCCAAGACGCAGGGTTTCGAAAGGAAAGACTGCGTAAAATGCGACCAATCGTCTGATTGGCCCGTTCTGCTTGACCGTTAGACTGGGGGTGAAAACCGGAAGAGAGACTGACGGAAGCCCCAATCAAACGGCAAAACTCCCTCCAAAATTGAGACGTGAATTGCGGACCCCTGTCCGAAACGGCGTCTGACGGAAGGCCATGAATTCTGAAAACATTCTCAATGATGATTTGTGCCGTCTCTTTAGCAGAAGGAAGCTTAGCGAGGGGAATAAAATGAGCCGCCTTAGAGAACCTATCGACAACCGTTAGAATAACAGTCTTCCCCGCTGATGAAGGAAGACCGGTAATAAAGTCTAAGGCGATGTGAGACCACGGTCGAGAGGGAATGGAAAGCGGTCTGAGACGGCCGGCAGGAGGAGAGTTACCGGACTTAGTCTGCGCGCAGTCCGAACAAGCAGCCACGAAACGACGCGTGTCACGCTCCTGAGTGGGCCACCAGAAACGCTGGCGAATAGAAGCAAGCGTACCCCGAACGCCGGGATGGCCGGCTAACTTGGCAGAGTGAGCCCACTGAAGAACGGCCAGACGAGTAGGAACGGGAACGAAAAGAAGGTTCCTAGGACAAGCGCGCGGCGACGGAGTGTGAGTGAGTGCTTGCTTTACCTGCCTCTCAATTCCCCAGACAGTCAACCCGACAACACTCCCCTCGGGGTCGGTGGAGGCTACTGAAGAACTGAAGAGACGG
Source organism: Oncorhynchus nerka (assembly GCF_034236695.1). Classification (NCBI taxonomy): domain Eukaryota; kingdom Metazoa; phylum Chordata; class Actinopteri; order Salmoniformes; family Salmonidae; genus Oncorhynchus; species Oncorhynchus nerka. The sequence continues at coordinate 27,253 of NW_027040151.1, forward strand.
GACAAAGCATCAGGCTTGGTGTTCTTAGAGCCCGGACGATAAGAAATAACGAACTCGAAACGAGCGAAAAACAGCGCCCAACGAGCCTGACGCGCATTAAGTCGTTTGGCAGAACGGATGTACTCAAGGTTCTTATGGTCAGTCCAAACGACAAAAGGAACGGTCGCCCCCTCCAACCACTGTCGCCATTCGCCTAGGGCTAAGCGGATGGCGAGCAGTTCGCGGTTTCCCACATCATAGTTACGTTGCGACGGCGACAGGCGATGAGAAAAATACGCGCAAGGATGGACCTTATCGTCAGATTGGGAGCGCTGGGACAGAATGGCTCCCACGCCCACCTCTGACGCGTCAACCTCGACAATGAACTGTCTAGAGACGTCAGGTGTAACAAGGATAGGAGCGGATGTAAAACGCTTCTTGAGGAGATCAAAAGCTCCCTGGGCGGAAACGGACCACTTAAAGCACGTCTTGACAGAAGTAAGGGCTGTGAGAGGAGCTGCCACCTGACCGAAATTACGAATGAAACGACGATAGAAATTCGCGAAACCGAGAAAGCGCTGCAGCTCGACACGTGACTTAGGGACGGGCCAATCACTGACAGCTTGGACCTTAGCGGAATCCATCTGAATGCCTTCAGCGGAAATAACAGAACCGAGAAATGTGACGGAGGAGACATGAAAAGCGCACTTCTCAGCTTTCACATAAAGACAATTCTCTAAAAGGCGCTGGAGGACACGTCGAACGTGCTGAACATGAATCTGGAGTGACGGTGAAAAAATCAGGATATCGTCAAGGTAAACGAAAACAAAGATGTTCAGCATGTCTCTCAGTACATCATTCACTAATGCCTGAAAGACAGCTGGAGCGTTAGCGAGACCGAACGGCAGAACCCGGTATTCAAAGTGCCCTAACGGAGTGTTAAACGCCGTTTTCCACTCGTCCCCCTCCCTGATGCGCACGAGATGGTAAGCGTTACGAAGGTCCAACTTAGTGAAAAACCTGGCTCCCTGCAGGATCTCGAAGGCTGAAGACATAAGGGGAAGCGGATAACGATTCTTAACCGTTATGTCATTCAGCCCTCGATAATCCACGCAGGGGCGCAGGGTCTCGTCCTTTTTCTTACCAAAAAAACCCCCGCTACGGTACCGGCGTCGAGAGCTACAGACAAATAATCTTCGAGAGCCTTACGTTCGGGAGCCGACAGAGAGTATAGTCTACCCCGGGGGGGAGTGGTACCCGGAAGGAGATCTATACTACAATCATACGACCGGTGAGGAGGAAGGGAGGTGGCCCTGGACCGACTGAAGACCGTGCGCAGATCATGATATTCCTCCGGCACCCCTGTCAAATCACCAGGCTCCTCCTGTGAAGAGGGGGCAGAAGAAACAGGAGGGATAGCAGACATTAAACATTTCACATGACAAGAGACGTTCCAAGAGAGGATAGAATTACTAGACCAATTAATAGAAGGATTATGACACACTAGCCAGGGATGGCCCAAAACAACAGGTGTAAAAGGTGAACGAAAAATCAAAAAAGAAATGGTTTCGCTATGATTACCAGAGACAGTGAGGGTTAAAGGTAGCGTTTCACGCTGAATCCTGGGGAGAGGACTACCATCCAAGGCGAACATGGCCGTGGGCTCCCCTAACTGTCTGAGAGGAATGTCATGTTCCCGAGCCCAGGCTTCGTCCATAAAACAACCCTCCGCCCCAGAGTCTATCAAGGCACTGCAGGAAGCTGCCGAACCGGTCCAGCGTAGATGGACCGACAAGGTAGTACAGGATCTTGAAGGAGAGACCTGAGTAGAAGCGCTCACCAGTAGCCCTCCGCTTACTGATGAGCCCTGGCTTTACTGGACATGAAATGACAAAATGACCAGCGGAACCGCAATAGAGACAGAGGCGGTTGGTGATTCTCCGTTCCCTCTCCTTAGTCGAGATGCGAATACCCCCCAGCTGCATGGGCTCAGCACCTGAGCCAGTGGAGGAAGATGGTAGTGATGCGGAGAGGGGGGAAACGGATAATGCGAGCTCTCTTCCACGAGCTCGGTGACGAAGATCTACCCGTCGTTCTATGCGAATAGCGAGTTCAATCAAAGAATCCACGCTGGAAGGAACCTCCCGGGAGAGAATCTCATCCTTTACCTCCGCGTGGAGACCCTCCAGAAAACGAGCGAGCAACGCCGGCTCGTTCCAGTCACTGGAGGCAGCAAGAGTGCGAAACTCTATAGAGTAATCCGTTATGGATCGATTACCTTGACATAGGGAAGACAGGGCCCTGGAAGCTTCTTTCCCAAAAACTGAACGATCAAAAACCCGTATCATCTCCTCCTTAAAGTTCTGATACTGGTTAGTACACTCAGCCCTTGCCTCCCAGATTGCCGTGCCCCACTCACGAGCCCTTCCAGTAAGGAGAGATATGACGTAGGCGATACGAGCTGTACCCCTGGAGTACGTGTTGGGCTGGAGAGAGAACACAATATCACACTGGGTGAGGAACGAGCGGCATTCAGTGGGCTCCCCAGAGTAACACGGTGGGTTATTAATTCTGGGCTCCGGAGACTTGGAAGCCCTGGAAGTAGCCGGTGGATCGAGGCGGAGATTGTGAATATGTTTCGAGAGGGCAGAGACTTGGGCGGCCAGGGTCTCAACGGCATGTCGAGCAGCAGACAATTCCTGCTCGTGTCTGCCTAGCATCGCTCCCTGGATCTCGACGGCTGAGTAGAGAGGATCCGAAGTCGCTGGGTCCATTCTTGGTCGGATTCTTCTGTTATGCAGGTGAGTGAGGACCCAACAGCGATTCAACAGAAACAGAGTCTTTTAATGTCCAAACAGGGAAAACATAAATCCTCAATCTTTACAGGAGATGTCCAAACAGGGAAAACATAAATCCTCTATCTTTGCAGGAGAGTCCTCCTTCTAGTAGTAGAGGAGAATTGCAGGGCTAGCGGCAACAGACTGCAGGTCCCTCTGGGTAGGCGCGGGCCGTAGAGGACAGAGACACCTGCTCACACGCAGCATCTGATGAAGAGGCAGATTACGACAGGACGGAACAAGGGAAAAGCAAACAAGAATCCGACAAGGACAGAAGCAGAAACAGAGAGAGAAATAGAGACTTAATCAGAGGGCAAAAGAGGAGACAGGTGTGAGAGAGTAAACGAGGTCGTTAGGAGAATGGGGAACAGCTGGGAGCAGGAACGGAACGATAGAGAGAGAGAGAGAGATAGTAACCTAATACGACCAGCAGGGGAAACGAAGAGAAGAGAAAGCACAGGGACAAGACATAACATGACAGAGATAGCCTGCAAAGTAATGTCATACTTTCCAGGTCCATACCCAAACAGTTCGAACTACTAATTCTGAAAATTACTCTCTCCAGAAATAAGTCTCTCACTGTTGCCGCCTGCTACCGACCCCCCTCAGCTCCCAGCTGTGCCCTGGACACCATTTGTGAATTGATTGCCCCCCATCTAGCTTCTGAGTTTGTTCTGTTAGGTGACCTAAACTGGGATATGCTTAACACCCCGGCAGTCCTACAATCTAAGCTAGATGCCCTCAATCTCACACAAATCATCAAGGAACCCACCAGGTACAACCCTAACTCTGTAAGCAAGGGCACCCTCATAGACGTCATCCTGACCAACTGGCCCTCCAAATACACCTCCGCTGTCTTCAACCAGGATCTCAGCGACCACTGCCTCATTGCCTGTATCCGCTACGGTGCCGCAGTCAAACGACCACCCCTCATCACTGTCAAACGCTCCCTGAAACACTTCTGTGAGCAGGCCTTTCTAATCGACCTGGCCCGGGTATCCTGGAAGGACATTGACCTCATCCCGTCAGTTGAGGATGCCTGGTCATTCTTTAAGAGTAACTTCCTCACCATATTAGATAAGCATGCTCCGTTCAAAAATGCAGAACTAAGAACAGATACAGCCCTTGGTTCACTCCAGACCTGACTGCCCTCGACCAGCACAAAAACATCCTGTGGCGGACTGCAATAGCATCGAACAGTCCCCGCGATATGCAACTGTTCAGGGAAGTCAGGAACCAATACACGCAGTCAGTCAGGAAAGCTAAGGCCAGCTTCTTCAGGCAGAAGTTTGCATCCTGTAGCTCCAACTCCAAAAAGTTCTGGGACACTGTGAAGTCCATGGAGAACAAGAGCACCTCCTCCCAGCTGCCCACTGCACTGAGGCTAGGGAACACGGTCACCACCGACAAATCCATGATTATCGAAAATTTCAACAAGCATTTCTCAACGGCTGGCCATGCCTTCCGCCTGGCTACTCCTACCTCGGCCAACAGCTCCGGCCCCCCGCAGCTCCTCGCCCAAGCCTCTCCAGGTTCTCCTTTACCCAAATCCAGATAGCAGATGTTCTGAAAGAGCTGCAAAACCTGGACCCGTATAAATCAGCTGGGCTTGACAATCTGGACCCTCTATTTCTGAAACTATCCGCCGCCATTGTCGCAACCCCTATTACCAGCCTGTTCAACCTCTCTTTCATATCGTCTGAGATCCCCAAGGATTGAAAGCTGCCGCAGTCATCCCCCTCTTCAAAGGGGGAGACACCCTGGACCCAAACTGTTACAGACCTATATCCATTCTGCCCTGCCTATCTAAGGTCTTCGAAAGCCAAGTCAACAAACAGGTCACTGACCATCTCGAATCCCACCGTACCTTCTCCGCTATGAAATCTGGTTTCCGAGCCGGTCACGGGTGCACCTCAGCCACACTCAAGGTACTAAACGACATCATAACCGCCATCGATAAAAGACAGTACTGTGCAGCCGTCTTCATCGACCTTGCCAAGGCTTTCGACTCTGTCAATCACCATATTCTTATCGGCAGACTCAGTAGCCTCGGTTTTTCGGATGACTGCCTTGCCTGGTTCACCAATTACTTTGCAGACAGAGTTCAGTGTGTCAAATCGGAGGGCATGTTGTCCGGTCCTCTGGCAGTCTCTATGGGGGTGCCACAGGGTTCAATTCGGGCAGACTCTTTTCTCTGTGTATATCAATGATGTTGCTCTTGCTGCGGGCGATTCCCTGATCCACCTCTACGCAGACGACACCATTCTATACACTTTCGGTCCATCATTGGACACTGTGCTATCTAACCTCCAATCGAGCTTCAATGCCATACAACACTCCTTCCGTGGCCTCCAACTGCTCTTAAACGCTAGTAAAACCAAATGCATGCTTTTCAACCGATCGCTGCCTGCACCCGCTTGCCCGACTAGCATCACCACACTGGATGGTTCCGACCTTGAATATGTGGACACCTACAAGTACCTAGGTGTCTGGCTAGACTGCAAACTCTCCTTCCAGACCCATATCAAACATCTCCAATCGAAAATCAAATCAAGAGTCGGCTTTCTATTCCGCAACAAAGCCTCCTTCACTCACGCTGCCAAGCTTACCCTAGTAAAACTGACTATCCTACCGATCCTCGACTTCGGCGATGTCATCTACAAAATTGCTTCCAACACTCTTCTCAGCAAACTGGATGCAGTTTATCACAGTGCCATCCATTTTGTCACTAAAGCACCTTATACTACCCACCACTGCGACTTGTATGCTCTAGTCGGCTGGCCCTCACTACATATTCGTCGCCAGACCCACTGGCTCCAGGTCATCTACAAGGCCATGCTAGGCAAAGCTCCGCCTTATCTCAGCTCACTGGTCACGATGGCAACACCCATCCGTAGCACGCGCTCCAGCAGGTGTATCTCATTGATCATCCCTAAAGCCAACACCTCATTCGGCCGCCTTTCGTTCCAGTACTCTGCTGCCTTTGACTGGAACGAATTGCAAAAATCTCTGAAGTTGGAGACTTTTATCTCCCTCACCAACTTCAAACATCAACTATCTGAGCAGCTAACCGATCCCTGCAGCTGTACATAATCTATTGGTAAATAGCCCACCCATTTTCACCTACCTCATCCCCACAGTTTTTATTTATTTACTTTTCTGCTCTTTTGCACACCAATATCTCTACCTGTACATGATCATCTGATCATTTATCACTCCAGTGTTAATCTGCAATATTGTAATTATTCGCCTACCTCCTCATGCCTTTTGCACACATTGTATATAGACTCCCCTTTTTTCTCTACTGTGTTATTGACTTGTTAATTGTTTACTCCATGTGTAACTCTGTGTTGTCTGTTCACACTGCTATGCTTTATCTTGGCCAGGTCGCAGTTGCAAATGAGAACCTGTTCTCAACTAGCCTACCTGGTTAAATAAAGGTGAAATAAAAAAATAAAAATAAAAATAGTTTGAACCACAGATGAGAAAGTGGTTCAGGATTCTGTTTTAAAACATTAGCTATAAAGTTTTTGAATTGGCTATTATTGATTTGGTATTGTCATCATCTGACACTAATTAGCATAACGCAACGGACATAAATATTCCTAGAAAATATTCCTATTCATGAAAATCACAAGTGAAATATATTGAGACACAGCTTAGCCTTTTGTTAATCACCCTGTCATCTCAGATTTTCAAAATATGCTTTACAGCCAAAGCTAGACAAGCATTTGTGTAAATTTATCGATAGCCTAGCATAGCATTTTGCCCAGCTAGCAGCAGGTAACTTGGTCACGAAAATCAGAAAAGCAATCAAATTAAATCGTTTACCCTTGATGAGCTTCGGATGTTTTCACTCATGAGACTATTATTTTTGTAGGCGAAATAGCTCCGTTTGTTCTTCACGTTTGGCTGAGAAATCGACCAAAATTGCGGTCACGACAACGGCGAAAAAATATTCCAAATTAGCTCCATAATATCGACAGAAACATGGCAAACGTTGTTTATAATCAATCCTCAAGGTGTTTTTCAAATATCTATTCGATAATATATCCACCGGGACAATTGTTTTTTCAGTAGGACCGATTGGAATAATGGCTACCTCTGTATTTTACGGAAGAATCACTCTGAGAGCCATCAGGTGACCACTTGCGCAATGTAGCCGCTTACGGGTATTCTTCAACATAAATGCGTAAAACTACGTCACAATGCTGTAGACACCTTGGGGAATACGTAGAAAAAGTAATCTGGTTGATAGCCCATTCACTGCTCAATAGGGACGCATTGGAACGCAGAGCTTTCAAAAGATGAGTCACTTCCGGATTGGATTTGTCTCAGGCTTTCGCCTGCAATATCAGTTCTGTTATACTCACAGACAATATTTTTACAGTTTTGGAAACTTTAGAGTGTTTTCTATCCTAAGCTGTCAATTATATGCATATTCTAGCATCTTGTCCTGACAAAATATCCCGTTTACTATGGGAACGTTTATTTTTCCAAAAATGAAAATACTGCCCCCTAGTCACAACAGGAAATAAATAAATAAGTTTCAGTTTTTAGGGGTGATAAATTACTGTAGATAAGGTATTCCACACTATGCAACATATATTACATTATTGATGGAACTGATTCTAAGGATAACTCATGTTATTGTCAGATAAAATACTGTGGACCCCTGAAGGAAAAAGCTTATTAGTATAGGAAGGATTTGATATGGTTAGCATTTGTTTTGGCTTTGTTTGACTATTAGAAGTTTTTTAAAATTGAAATAGTATTACATTTAACAGGGATATATGACAGCTATGATGATTTAGGATTATTCTTAGGATCGAGATTGATTGATTAAGGATATGTAAGGACTTTAGAGAAAAGCCATTGACAGGTTTTTTCTAAAAATCAATGATTTTAGATCAAGTCAAACAGTGAAACGCTTAGTGGTATTTGAAAGATAGGAGAGAAAAGGGTTACTGTTTAAATAGATAAATATATATATTTAAGAACATATATAAGTAGCACAGATACTTCAGTAGACAAGACACTTGACAGAGAATTGGTACAGGATAGATATGAATGGACGCATAAGGGAGAATTGGACATGTGGAGAATGAAAGGGGCGCTCCTACATGATGATGTCAGACATAAGGGTAATTTACTAATCTTAGCTAAGTCATTGCTTAGAGTAGGCAAGGTTGTTACCTGGGCAGAGCCAGGTATCAAATGGGGATTGGCCTATTTGATAATAAACTAATAAAAAAAAAATGTTTAGCTAACAAATAGGCATAGACGTTAAAGATATAATCAGATAGAACAAATGAGAAACTGTTTGTTAACCAAACCTGTATGTCCAAGAATGTATGCACTACAGGTGAATTACAGGTGAAGTCACTCAATCCAGTCCCTGAGGAGAATAGATGGGAAGCAGCCTGTTGGGAGGGGCCATACCAAGGACTCCTGGTGACAGCTAGCTGAAAGAGCTACCTGGATTCATATCACACAGGGGTAAGACACTGACACTGGCGAACAATCACAGTGTTCGAGAGGAGAACTGGAATTAACAGAATTCCGGGGGCCATCTCTCGAATGAAGACTTCCTTTTCCCGTCATTCCATCCCTGTGTTTGTTCATAGAAGTGAAAGTGTGTCTGGCTTCTGGCTGCTGATGTGTTTTCCAGGAAGTTTGGGGCTTCATCGGTGTACTTGCCATCCTGAGCTGTCTGACCGTGGGAGCCATATTCCTGATACACTATGAACCCCGAGAAGGCCAGAGGGTAATATTGACACGTAGTTAGACAATGGGGATTTAGTATTAACCAAGCAGAAGAGATCACTTGATCTGGATAAACAGGAAGTGAGAGTGGGATTGGGAAGGATGTCTCAATGGAGTTCGATGTAGACCAAATGGGGCCTCTGACTCCTTGGCAGTTTAGGACTAAGAGCAGCCATTCTGGAAGACATCTATGCAAGTCCCTGTGTAGTTCATGGAAACAGGTTATAGCTCACATCATGTGAGAGGGCTACATAAATCTACATACCCAGTATGGAAGAAGATGGAGTGTAGTGAAAGTAAGGGTTTCAGTTGATAACCTAGTGCATTTAGGGTAGAAAAACTTAGAGCAGATGATTGCTCTATAGTCAGCCAGAATACAAGCAGGGTCCCTGTCAAAGCACATACTGACCGTGGAGTTGTCCAGAGCCAAGAGCCGGTGTGGATAGTTCAGATGAAAGATCTTAAGGAAGTAATTGAGATGGAAACTGGTTATGGGGATTCTAACCTATGGTTAGAATGGATTCAGTATGAAGCAGATCAGTAGCGAAAGAAGAATGTTAGGCCTGCGCCTCAGCAGAACCTCTGTTCATAACCATTCCCTTTCCATTTGATGGAATTGATACATATAGGGAAATGGCCTGTATGTTAAAACCTCTTGATACTACCCATCCCGGGTCCGGGAGCGTAATCATCATCTGACACTAATTAGCATAACGCAACAAACATATATATTACTAGAAAATATTCAGATTCATGAAATCACAAGTGAAATATGTTGAAACACAGCTTAGCCTTTTGGTAATCACCCTGTCATCTCAGATTTGGAAAAAATGCTTTACAGACAAAGCAAGACAAGCATTTGTGTGAGTTTATCGATAGCCTAGCATATCATTTTGCCTAGCTAGCAGCAGGCAACCTGGTCACGAAAATCAGAAAAGCAATAAAATTAAATCGTTTACCTTTGATGAGCTTCGGATGTTTTCACTCACGAGACTCCCAGTTAAATAGCAAATGTTCCTTTTTCCAAAAACAATTATTTTTGTAGGCGAAATAGCTCCGTTTGTTCTTCACGTTTGGCTGAGAAATCGACTGGAAATTGCGGTCACGAAAACCCCGAAAAATATTCCAAATTAGCTCCATAATATCGACAGAAACATGGCAAACGTTGTTTATAATCAATCCTCAAGGTGTTTTTCAAATATCTATTCGATAATATATCCACCGGGACAATTGGCTTTTCAGTAGGACCGGGTGGAGAAATGGCTACCTCTGTATTTTACGCAATAATCACTCTGAGAGCCATCAGGTGACCACTTGCGCAATATAGTCGCTTACGCTCATTTCTTCAACATAAATGCGTAAAACTACGTCAAAATGCTGTAGACACCTTGGGGAATACGTAGAAAAGGGAATCTGGTTGATAGCCCATTCACTGCTCAATAGGCATCGGAACTGTCAGCTAAGTGGTGATGGATAATGGTGAGGGGTCAAGAGTTAATTCAGTTATATTGTCCGCTAGTAGGTCGGAAGAAACCTTTAAACCTGCTTTGTCGAGCGGAGGAGATTCATTCTAGAACCAATGACGTCATAGTTTATTTAACTAGGCAAGTCAGTTAAGAACAAATTCTTATTTTCAAAGATGGCCTAGGAACAGTGGGTTAACTGCCTGTTCAGGGGCAGAATAACAGATTTGTACCTTGTCAGCTCAGGGGTTTGAGCTTGCAACCTTCCGGTTACTAGTCCAATGCTCTAACCACTAGGCTACCCTGCCACCCCAATATAAACTGTTGTTCATGGTTACATGGCAGCGTGTTCCGAGAAGAAATACTATTATCTAATTTTGATAAGACTGGTCTCCGTCTATTTTATGCAAATAAGAATCTTTGTTGACCCGGATCTGTTCTCCACTCCCTTTACCATCCCCCCTTGGGAGAACAAGATACACATATCCTCCAGGTCAAAAGTTTTAGAACACCTAGTCATTCAAGGGGTTTGTAGAATAATAGTGAAGACATAAAAACTATGAAATGACACATGTAGTAACCAAAAAAGTGTTAAACAAATCAAAATACATTTTATATTTGAGATTCTTAAAATAGCCACCCTTTGCCTTGATGACAGCTTTGCACAATACATGATTCCATATGTGTTATTTCATAGTTTTGATGTCTTCACTATTATTCTACAATGTAGAAAATAGTTTTTTTTTAAACCCTGGAATGGGTAGGTGTTCTAAAACATTTGACTGGTAGTGTATGAACAGGATATTTCACATTTTCATTAGAAACACAGACTCCATACCAACTCACATCTCCCTGTGTTGTAGCCCAGTCTCAATGCATAAAAATCTTGAATACAATATAATTTACAGCGTTTCTGGTGTTCAAGTCTCTAATCCTTCCCTCTAGTAAATCTGATCGGTCCCTATTTTCTGCAGATGAATGCCTTCAGTGACTGTGTGGGATTGAGATGCTAACAATGTGTTACAAAACACTTCCTCAATCATGAGCTTCACCTAGTCTACTGTAAGGCAGAACGGACCCTGGGTAGCAACAGACCAACACTGGGACGACCAACACACACTGTATGGCACAAACTAATGATTGATTGATTGAATGAACCTTAACTTGACGGATAGTCACCAGTTTACAGGCACAGATTGTTGTTCCGAGAAACACCCTTGTTATTTCAACTGAAGTCCACATGACAGTCCGTGTTTGGGTGATTGGTGATGATCTGTGTTAATGTGCATGAGTGTGAAAAGCTACTGAATTCACTCAGATAGAAGGAGACAGGTGTATTTACCTCCATTTGCAATCTGTAGTATGAATGAATTAGTTCACTTCAATATCTATAAAACACATACTGTCTGGTTGAGTTGATGTCTCTGTCGTGCAGATCAACCTTTGCTATTGTAAGTATTTAGTATTAGTATTGTAAGGTCAAGTGGTTATGTAGAGGTTTATTTTGAGGTGGTATTGTCCAACAGATTAAGCGTCTCCTTGGAAGCCATTTGTCTGCATGCTATCGGTGTCATCTCAAACAAGTTCAATGACTTGCCAGCAGCATCCTTAAGTCCTGTGGAACATTCCTGAAGCATCATACATTGAATGAAAACAACGGGGTCAGGGCATGAAAAAAATCATCTTTGACCTATTGTTCATGTGTTATTTCATTCAAGAAGCATTTTTCACCTCACATGATATTTGACAAAAGAGCTTAGATAACACATCACCTGTCCTAATGTCAGTCAGATGGATTCCAACCCATCCATGCCAGTTCAACGATGTAAAACAGAAAAACATCTGATAGGGACAGAGCAGAAGTATAAAAACATAGTTTTGACTCACACGTTGATTTAAAGGTGATTGTCATGAATTACCGTGAAAAGCATCCTTTTTGTGTTTGTGTAATCCTCACCATGGTAACAGGCGTGGAAAGAGAGTTAGAACACCTCAAGGAGCAATACCATGGGTGAATATGGATTGGATTGGTGAAAGGGTAGTGGATGGCTGTTTTCACCTATCCAGCCTACCCAAGGAGGGAATGAAGGATGTATTTACAAAGTCATCTGTAGCAGGACCAATTCATTACAATTTCATAGGCAAGTTTTGCACCGTTATGATCAGTATGCATTGTGTACCATTCATTTTGAATTGCTGTGGCCGTTCCCCCACAGACACAATAACCCAAACCAAACACATAATGAAAACCTACTCATGAATCAATAAACTCACCATTATCTACAGTGGTAACAACACTAGTTGTGAAATACCTGTAATTGAAATGAACCAACATTCTGGTATGAAATCCTTGTATTAACCTTAATCTTTCTTAACTTAATCTTGATTATTTAGTCTCATCATTCATTTGTATTTAATTTAAATACCTTTCATGTGTCGTAAGTGCATAGTACTGGTGCAAATGCTCACTAGCCGACCAGGTGAACAATCTGTCGATGTGCCCTTGAGCAAGGCACTTAACCCTAATTGCTCCTGTAAGTGGCTCTGGATCAGAGCGTCTGCTAAATGACTAACATGTAAATAGAAAATATAAATCAGGCCAATGTACGAGACTAGCAGAGACAAGTTCAAGATATACAGAATTACTGTAACTCACAACTTTATTTCCCTTTTAGTTTCAGGTTATAATGAAAAGGTATTTTAACCTTTGTTTTCCAGTTCATTAAAACCAGTTACACCTGTCATGAAGAGAACATGTCCAGGGTGAGTTACAAAGGAAACGATGTTGGCATCTGCTCTGACATTCCTCCTGAATGGATGGTTGGTCTGAGAAGGTATAAAGGTTTGGAGGTTGGATGCTGGAGGCAGATAGGTAGAGAGGAATCCTCCAGAGAGATCCAGGCATCATGTCCTCCTCCACACCGGTGTTGCTGCATCTGCTGCTACTGGTCTCCCTGGCTTCAGCGGGACACTTCTATGTGTTCCAATATATTTCACTTGTGATTTTCATGAATAGGAAGATTTTCTAGGAAGATTTATGTCCATTGCGTTATGCTAATTAGTGTCAGGCGATGATTACGCTCCCGGATCCGGGTTTGAGAGTCACAAGAAGTTAAAACGTATGATTAATTATTTGAGGTAAAGAGGAATTATCATTAGGTTTGGTTTATGGTTCACTTTTGAGTTTCTGAATCGATGTAGCATAGTTAGGCGTTTTGTGTTTTTTTTTCTGGGAGAATGGGAGTTTTATTGACTCTCTTTTGGATGTTTCCTGGGACTATAATCTTGGGGAGAGTGGGTGAGATTGAGGTCATAAACGACCAAATTGAAAAGGGCCTGGAAGTTTTTTGTTTTTTCATAAAAATTTGCAAATATACACACATAAAACATTTGTTAGGACTATTTGTTCTAGTGCAAAGGTATTTTAAAGGGGCACGCTCACATATGGAATTTCGTGAGTTTTTATTTTCTGAGTTTTAATTTCACAAGTGTTTTTTTTTATTTTAAGGATAAAGGGTTCTTTAATATGTCTAATGTGGTATGGAACATGACTATAAAGGGTGGTATGACCTTTGACCTTATCATGGCTATCTCTTGGGGTCTGATCAGCCTCAGGGGAGGGCCATTTGGATAATGAGTTTGTGGTCATTTGGGATACTAGTTTTAAGGTACATTAATTATAATGGAGTTTATAGTTCTGGGACACCCTTGACTACGACCGGTATCACTGCATGAAGAGGAATAAACAGACTCACCCCATCGCGACGTCCTCCAAAGGCTAACTCTCTAGCCCTCGCTATCTCCTTGCTTGCTAGTTCGGCATGCTAACTGCTAGCTTGTTTAGCCCAGGTCCGCTAACTACTACCTTGTTTACCCCGGCCTGCTAATCTGTTAGCTTGTTAGCACAGGCCTGCTAACCGTTAACCGCTAGTCAATGCCATCTCACCTGCTGTTGTTATGCTAGCTGATTAGCTGTTGTCTCACCCACTGTTTTAGCTAGCTTTCCCAATTCAACACCTGTGTTTACTGTATGCCTCGCTGTATGTCTCTCTCAAATGTCAATATGCCTTGTATACTGTTGCTCAGGTTAGTTATCATTGTTTTAGTTCACAATGGAGCCCCTAGTCCTATTCCTCACACCCCTGATACCTCCTTTGTCCCACCTCCCACATATGCGGTGACCTCACCCATTACAACCAGCATGTCCAGACATAAAACCTCTCTCATCATCACCCAGTGCCTGGGCTTACCTCCGCCGTACCCGCACCCCACCATACCCCTGTCTGTGCATTATGCCCTGAATATATTCTACCATGCCCAGAAACCTGCTCCTCTTATTCTCTGTCCCCAACGCTCTAGGCGACCAGTTTTGATAGCCCTTAGCCGCACCCTCATACTACTCCTTCTCTGTTCCGCGGGTGATGTGGAGGTAAACCCAGGCCCTGCATGTCCCCAGGCACCCTCATTTGTTGACTTCTGTGATCGAAAAAGCCTTGGTTTCATGCATGTCAACATTAGAAGCCTCCTTCCTAAGTTTGTTTTACTCACTGCTTTAGCACACTCTGCTAACCCTGATGTCCTTGCCGTGTCTGAATCCTGGCTCAGGAAGGCCACCAAAAATTCAGAGATTTCCATACCCAACTATAACATCTTCCGTCAAGATAGAACTGCCAAAGGGGGAGGAGTCGCAGTCTACTGCAGAGATTGTTATGCAGGTGAGTGAGGACCCAACAGCGATTCAACAGAAACAGAGTCTTTTAATGTCCAAACAGGGAAAACATAAATCCTCAATCTTTACAGGAGATGTCCAAACAGGGAAAACATAAATCCTCTATCTTTGCAGGAGAGTCCTCCTTCTAGTAGTAGAGGAGAATTGCAGGGCTAGCGGCAACAGACTGCAGGTCCCTCTGGGTAGGCGCGGGCCGTAGAGGACAGAGACACCTGCTCACACGCAGCATCTGATGAAGAGGCAGATTACGACAGGACGGAACAAGGGAAAAGCAAACAAGAATCCGACAAGGACAGAAGCAGAAACAGAGAGAGAAATAGAGACTTAATCAGAGGGCAAAAGAGGAGACAGGTGTGAGAGAGTAAACGAGGTCGTTAGGAGAATGGGGAACAGCTGGGAGCAGGAACGGAACGATAGAGAGAGAGAGAGATAGTAACCTAATACGACCAGCAGGGGGGGAAAGAGAAGAGAAAGCACAGGGACAAGACATAACATGACAGAGATAGCCTGCAAAGTAATGTCATACTTTCCAGGTCCATACCCAAACAGTTCGAACTACTAATTCTGAAAATTACTCTCTCCAGAAATAAGTCTCTCACTGTTGCCGCCTGCTACCGACCCCCCTCAGCTCCCAGCTGTGCCCTGGACACCATTTGTGAATTGATTGCCCCCCATCTAGCTTCTGAGTTTGTTCTGTTAGGTGACCTAAACTGGGATATGCTTAACACCCCGGCAGTCCTACAATCTAAGCTAGATGCCCTCAATCTCACACAAATCATCAAGGAACCCACCAGGTACAACCCTAACTCTGTAAGCAAGGGCACCCTCATAGACGTCATCCTGACCAACTGGCCCTCCAAATACACCTCCGCTGTCTTCAACCAGGATCTCAGCGACCACTGCCTCATTGCCTGTATCCGCTACGGTGCCGCAGTCAAACGACCACCCCTCATCACTGTCAAACGCTCCCTGAAACACTTCTGTGAGCAGGCCTTTCTAATCGACCTGGCCCGGGTATCCTGGAAGGACATTGACCTCATCCCGTCAGTTGAGGATGCCTGGTCATTCTTTAAGAGTAACTTCCTCACCATATTAGATAAGCATGCTCCGTTCAAAAAATGCAGAACTAAGAACAGATACAGCCCTTGGTTCACTCCAGACCTGACTGCCCTCGACCAGCACAAAAACATCCTGTGGCGGACTGCAATAGCATCGAACAGTCCCCGCGATATGCAACTGTTCAGGGAAGTCAGGAACCAATACACGCAGTCAGTCAGGAAAGCTAAGGCCAGCTTCTTCAGGCAGAAGTTTGCATCCTGTAGCTCCAACTCCAAAAAGTTCTGGGACACTGTGAAGTCCATGGAGAACAAGAGCACCTCCTCCCAGCTGCCCACTGCACTGAGGCTAGGGAACACGGTCACCACCGACAAATCCATGATTATCGAAAATTTCAACAAGCATTTCTCAACGGCTGGCCATGCCTTCCGCCTGGCTACTCCTACCTCGGCCAACAGCTCCGGCCCCCCGCAGCTCCTCGCCCAAGCCTCTCCAGGTTCTCCTTTACCCAAATCCAGATAGCAGATGTTCTGAAAGAGCTGCAAAACCTGGACCCGTATAAATCAGCTGGGCTTGACAATCTGGACCCTCTATTTCTGAAACTATCCGCCGCCATTGTCGCAACCCCTATTACCAGCCTGTTCAACCTCTCTTTCATATCGTCTGAGATCCCCAAGGATTGAAAGCTGCCGCAGTCATCCCCCTCTTCAAAGGGGGAGACACCCTGGACCCAAACTGTTACAGACCTATATCCATTCTGCCCTGCCTATCTAAGGTCTTCGAAAGCCAAGTCAACAAACAGGTCACTGACCATCTCGAATCCCACCGTACCTTCTCCGCTATGAAATCTGGTTTCCGAGCCGGTCACGGGTGCACCTCAGCCACACTCAAGGTACTAAACGACATCATAACCGCCATCGATAAAAGACAGTACTGTGCAGCCGTCTTCATCGACCTTGCCAAGGCTTTCGACTCTGTCAATCACCATATTCTTATCGGCAGACTCAGTAGCCTCGGTTTTTCGGATGACTGCCTTGCCTGGTTCACCAATTACTTTGCAGACAGAGTTCAGTGTGTCAAATCGGAGGGCATGTTGTCCGGTCCTCTGGCAGTCTCTATGGGGGTGCCACAGGGTTCAATTCGGGCAGACTCTTTTCTCTGTGTATATCAATGATGTTGCTCTTGCTGCGGGCGATTCCCTGATCCACCTCTACGCAGACGACACCATTCTATACACTTTCGGTCCGTCATTGGACACTGTGCTATCTAACCTCCAATCGAGCTTCAATGCCATACAACACTCCTTCCGTGGCCTCCAACTGCTCTTAAACGCTAGTAAAACCAAATGCATGCTTTTCAACCGATCGCTGCCTGCACCCGCTTGCCCGACTAGCATCACCACACTGGATGGTTCCGACCTTGAATATGTGGACACCTACAAGTACCTAGGTGTCTGGCTAGACTGCAAACTCTCCTTCCAGACCCATATCAAACATCTCCAATCGAAAATCAAATCAAGAGTCGGCTTTCTATTCCGCAACAAAGCCTCCTTCACTCACGCTGCCAAGCTTACCCTAGTAAAACTGACTATCCTACCGATCCTCGACTTCGGCGATGTCATCTACAAAATTGCTTCCAACACTCTTCTCAGCAAACTGGATGCAGTTTATCACAGTGCCATCCATTTTGTCACTAAAGCACCTTATACTACCCACCACTGCGACTTGTATGCTCTAGTCGGCTGGCCCTCACTACATATTCGTCGCCAGACCCACTGGCTCCAGGTCATCTACAAGGCCATGCTAGGCAAAGCTCCGCCTTATCTCAGCTCACTGGTCACGATGGCAACACCCATCCGTAGCACGCGCTCCAGCAGGTGTATCTCATTGATCATCCCTAAAGCCAACACCTCATTCGGCCGCCTTTCGTTCCAGTACTCTGCTGCCTTTGACTGGAACGAATTGCAAAAATCTCTGAAGTTGGAGACTTTTATCTCCCTCACCAACTTCAAACATCAACTATCTGAGCAGCTAACCGATCCCTGCAGCTGTACATAATCTATTGGTAAATAGCCCACCCATTTTCACCTACCTCATCCCCACAGTTTTTATTTATTTACTTTTCTGCTCTTTTGCACACCAATATCTCTACCTGTACATGATCATCTGATCATTTATCACTCCAGTGTTAATCTGCAATATTGTAATTATTCGCCTACCTCCTCATGCCTTTTGCACACATTGTATATAGACTCCCCTTTTTTCTCTACTGTGTTATTGACTTGTTAATTGTTTACTCCATGTGTAACTCTGTGTTGTCTGTTCACACTGCTATGCTTTATCTTGGCCAGGTCGCAGTTGCAAATGAGAACCTGTTCTCAACTAGCCTACCTGGTTAAATAAAGGTGAAATAAAAAAAAAATTAAAAAAAATAGTTTGAACCACAGATGAGAAAGTGGTTCAGGATTCTGTTTTAAAACATTAGCTATAAAGTTTTTGAATTGGCTATTATTGATTTGGTATTGTCATCATCTGACACTAATTAGCATAACGCAACGGACATAAATATTCCTAGAAAATATTCCTATTCATGAAAATCACAAGTGAAATATATTGAGACACAGCTTAGCCTTTTGTTAATCACCCTGTCATCTCAGATTTTCAAAATATGCTTTACAGCCAAAGCTAGACAAGCATTTGTGTAAGTTTATCGATAGCCTAGCATAGCATTTTGCCCAGCTAGCAGCAGGTAACTTGGTCACGAAAATCAGAAAAGCAATCAAATTAAATCGTTTACCCTTGATGAGCTTCGGATGTTTTCACTCATGAGACTATTATTTTTGTAGGCGAAATAGCTCCGTTTGTTCTTCACGTTTGGCTGAGAAATCGACCAAAATTGCGGTCACGACAACGGCGAAAAAATATTCCAAATTAGCTCCATAATATCGACAGAAACATGGCAAACGTTGTTTATAATCAATCCTCAAGGTGTTTTTCAAATATCTATTCGATAATATATCCACCGGGACAATTGTTTTTTCAGTAGGACCGATTGGAATAATGGCTACCTCTGTATTTTACGGAAGAATCACTCTGAGAGCCATCAGGTGACCACTTGCGCAATGTAGCCGCTTACGGGTATTCTTCAACATAAATGCGTAAAACTACGTCACAATGCTGTAGACACCTTGGGGAATACGTAGAAAAAGTAATCTGGTTGATAGCCCATTCACTGCTCAATAGGGACGCATTGGAACGCAGAGCTTTCAAAAGATGAGTCACTTCCGGATTGGATTTGTCTCAGGCTTTCGCCTGCAATATCAGTTCTGTTATACTCACAGACAATATTTTTACAGTTTTGGAAACTTTAGAGTGTTTTCTATCCTAAGCTGTCAATTATATGCATATTCTAGCATCTTGTCCTGACAAAATATCCCGTTTACTATGGGAACGTTTATTTTTCCAAAATGAAAATACTGCCCCTAGTCACAACAGGAAATAAATAAATAAGTTTCAGTTTTTAGGGGTGATAAATTACTGTAGATAAGGTATTCCACACTATGCAACATATATTACATTATTGATGGAACTGATTCTAAGGATAACTCATGTTATTGTCAGATAAAATACTGTGGACCCCTGAAGGAAAAAGCTTATTAGTATAGGAAGGATTTGATATGGTTAGCATTTGTTTTGGCTTTGTTTGACTATTAGAAGTTTTTTAAAATTGAAATAGTATTACATTTAACAGGGATATATGACAGCTATGATGATTTAGGATTATTCTTAGGATCGAGATTGATTGATTAAGGATATGTAAGGACTTTAGAGAAAAGCCATTGACAGGTTTTTTCTAAAAATCAATGATTTTAGATCAAGTCAAACAGTGAAACGCTTAGTGGTATTTGAAAGATAGGAGAGAAAAGGGTTACTGTTTAAATAGATAAATATATATATTTAAGAACATATATAAGTAGCACAGATACTTCAGTAGACAAGACACTTGACAGAGAATTGGTACAGGATAGATATGAATGGACGCATAAGGGAGAATTGGACATGTGGAGAATGAAAGGGGCGCTCCTACATGATGATGTCAGACATAAGGGTAATTTACTAATCTTAGCTAAGTCATTGCTTAGAGTAGGCAAGGTTGTTACCTGGGCAGAGCCAGGTATCAAATGGGGATTGGCCTATTTGATAATAAACTAATAAAAAAAAATGTTTAGCTAACAAATAGGCATAGACGTTAAAGATATAATCAGATAGAACAAATGAGAAACTGTTTGTTAACCAAACCTGTATGTCCAAGAATGTATGCACTACAGGTGAATTACAGGTGAAGTCACTCAATCCAGTCCCTGAGGAGAATAGATGGGAAGCAGCCTGTTGGGAGGGGCCATACCAAGGACTCCTGGTGACAGCTAGCTGAAAGAGCTACCTGGATTCATATCACACAGGGGTAAGACACTGACACTGGCGAACAATCACAGTGTTCGAGAGGAGAACTGGAATTAACAGAATTCCGGGGGCCATCTCTCGAATGAAGACTTCCTTTTCCCGTCATTCCATCCCTGTGTTTGTTCATAGAAGTGAAAGTGTGTCTGGCTTCTGGCTGCTGATGTGTTTTCCAGGAAGTTTGGGGCTTCATCGGTGTACTTGCCATCCTGAGCTGTCTGACCGTGGGAGCCATATTCCTGATACACTATGAACCCCGAGAAGGCCAGAGGGTAATATTGACACGTAGTTAGACAATGGGGATTTAGTATTAACCAAGCAGAAGAGATCACTTGATCTGGATAAACAGGAAGTGAGAGTGGGATTGGGAAGGATGTCTCAATGGAGTTCGATGTAGACCAAATGGGGCCTCTGACTCCTTGGCAGTTTAGGACTAAGAGCAGCCATTCTGGAAGACATCTATGCAAGTCCCTGTGTAGTTCATGGAAACAGGTTATAGCTCACATCATGTGAGAGGGCTACATAAATCTACATACCCAGTATGGAAGAAGATGGAGTGTAGTGAAAGTAAGGGTTTCAGTTGATAACCTAGTGCATTTAGGGTAGAAAAACTTAGAGCAGATGATTGCTCTATAGTCAGCCAGAATACAAGCAGGGTCCCTGTCAAAGCACATACTGACCGTGGAGTTGTCCAGAGCCAAGAGCCGGTGTGGATAGTTCAGATGAAAGATCTTAAGGAAGTAATTGAGATGGAAACTGGTTATGGGGATTCTAACCTATGGTTAGAATGGATTCAGTATGAAGCAGATCAGTAGCGAAAGAAGAATGTTAGGCCTGCGCCTCAGCAGAACCTCTGTTCATAACCATTCCCTTTCCATTTGATGGAATTGATACATATAGGGAAATGGCCTGTATGTTAAAACCTCTTGATACTACCCATCCGGGTCCGGGAGCGTAATCATCATCTGACACTAATTAGCATAACGCAACAAACATATATATTACTAGAAAATATTCAGATTCATGAAATCACAAGTGAAATATGTTGAAACACAGCTTAGCCTTTTGGTAATCACCCTGTCATCTCAGATTTGGAAAAAATGCTTTACAGACAAAGCAAGACAAGCATTTGTGTGAGTTTATCGATAGCCTAGCATATCATTTTGCCTAGCTAGCAGCAGGCAACCTGGTCACGAAAATCAGAAAAGCAATAAAATTAAATCGTTTACCTTTGATGAGCTTCGGATGTTTTCACTCACGAGACTCCCAGTTAAATAGCAAATGTTCCTTTTTCCAAAAACAATTATTTTTGTAGATGAAATAGCTCCGTTTGTTCTTCACATTTGGCTGAGAAATCGACTGGAAATTGCGGTCACGAAAACCCCGAAAAATATTCCAAATTAGCTCCATAATATCGACAGAAACATGGCAAACGTTGTTTATAATCAATCCTCAAGGTGTTTTTCAAATATCTATTCGATAATATATCCACCGGGACAATTGGCTTTTCAGTAGGACCGGGTGGAGAAATGGCTACCTCTGTATTTTACGCAATAATCACTCTGAGAGCCATCAGGTGACCACTTGCGCAATATAGTCGCTTACGCTCATTTCTTCAACATAAATGCGTAAAACTACGTCAAAATGCTGTAGACACCTTGGGGAATACGTAGAAAAGGGAATCTGGTTGATAGCCCATTCACTGCTCAATAGGCATCGGAACTGTCAGCTAAGTGGTGATGGATAATGGTGAGGGGTCAAGAGTTAATTCAGTTATATTGTCCGCTAGTAGGTCGGAAGAAACCTTTAAACCTGCTTTGTCGAGCGGAGGAGATTCATTCTAGAACCAATGACGTCATAGTTTATTTAACTAGGCAAGTCAGTTAAGAACAAATTCTTATTTTCAAAGATGGCCTAGGAACAGTGGGTTAACTGCCTGTTCAGGGGCAGAATAACAGATTTGTACCTTGTCAGCTCAGGGGTTTGAGCTTGCAACCTTCCGGTTACTAGTCCAATGCTCTAACCACTAGGCTACCCTGCCACCCCAATATAAACTGTTGTTCATGGTTACATGGCAGCGTGTTCCGAGAAGAAATACTATTATCTAATTTTGATAAGACTGGTCTCCGTCTATTTTATGCAAATAAGAATCTTTGTTGACCCGGATCTGTTCTCCACTCCCTTTACCATCCCCCCTTGGGAGAACAAGATACACATATCCTCCAGGTCAAAAGTTTTAGAACACCTAGTCATTCAAGGGGTTTGTAGAATAATAGTGAAGACATAAAAACTATGAAATGACACATGTAGTAACCAAAAAAGTGTTAAACAAATCAAAATACATTTTATATTTGAGATTCTTAAAATAGCCACCCTTTGCCTTGATGACAGCTTTGCACAATACATGATTCCATATGTGTTATTTCATAGTTTTGATGTCTTCACTATTATTCTACAATGTAGAAAATAGTTTTTTTTTAAACCCTGGAATGGGTAGGTGTTCTAAAACATTTGACTGGTAGTGTATGAACAGGATATTTCACATTTTCATTAGAAACACAGACTCCATACCAACTCACATCTCCCTGTGTTGTAGCCCAGTCTCAATGCATAAAAAATCTTGAATACAATATAATTTACAGCGTTTCTGGTGTTCAAGTCTCTAATCCTTCCCTCTAGTAAATCTGATCGGTCCCTATTTTCTGCAGATGAATGCCTTCAGTGACTGTGTGGGATTGAGATGCTAACAATGTGTTACAAAACACTTCCTCAATCATGAGCTTCACCTAGTCTACTGTAAGGCAGAACGGACCCTGGGTAGCAACAGACCAACACTGGGACGACCAACACACACTGTATGGCACAAACTAATGATTGATTGATTGAATGAACCTTAACTTGACGGATAGTCACCAGTTTACAGGCACAGATTGTTGTTCCGAGAAACACCCTTGTTATTTCAACTGAAGTCCACATGACAGTCCGTGTTTGGGTGATTGGTGATGATCTGTGTTAATGTGCATGAGTGTGAAAAGCTACTGAATTCACTCAGATAGAAGGAGACAGGTGTATTTACCTCCATTTGCAATCTGTAGTATGAATGAATTAGTTCACTTCAATATCTATAAAACACATACTGTCTGGTTGAGTTGATGTCTCTGTCGTGCAGATCAACCTTTGCTATTGTAAGTATTTAGTATTAGTATTGTAAGGTCAAGTGGTTATGTAGAGGTTTATTTTGAGGTGGTATTGTCCAACAGATTAAGCGTCTCCTTGGAAGCCATTTGTCTGCATGCTATCGGTGTCATCTCAAACAAGTTCAATGACTTGCCAGCAGCATCCTTAAGTCCTGTGGAACATTCCTGAAGCATCATACATTGAATGAAAACAACGGGGTCAGGGCATGAAAAAAAAATCATCTTTGACCTATTGTTCATGTGTTATTTCATTCAAGAAGCATTTTTCACCTCACATGATATTTGACAAAAGAGCTTAGATAACACATCACCTGTCCTAATGTCAGTCAGATGGATTCCAACCCATCCATGCCAGTTCAACGATGTAAAACAGAAAAACATCTGATAGGGACAGAGCAGAAGTATAAAAACATAGTTTTGACTCACACGTTGATTTAAAGGTGATTGTCATGAATTACCGTGAAAAGCATCCTTTTTGTGTTTGTGTAATCCTCACCATGGTAACAGGCGTGGAAAGAGAGTTAGAACACCTCAAGGAGCAATACCATGGGTGAATATGGATTGGATTGGTGAAAGGGTAGTGGATGGCTGTTTTCACCTATCCAGCCTACCCAAGGAGGGAATGAAGGATGTATTTACAAAGTCATCTGTAGCAGGACCAATTCATTACAATTTCATAGGCAAGTTTTGCACCGTTATGATCAGTATGCATTGTGTACCATTCATTTTGAATTGCTGTGGCCGTTCCCCCCACAGACACAATAACCCAAACCAAACACATAATGAAAACCTACTCATGAATCAATAAACTCACCATTATCTACAGTGGTAACAACACTAGTTGTGAAATACCTGTAATTGAAATGAACCAACATTCTGGTATGAAATCCTTGTATTAACCTTAATCTTTCTTAACTTAATCTTGATTATTTAGTCTCATCATTCATTTGTATTTAATTTAAATACCTTTCATGTGTCGTAAGTGCATAGTACTGGTGCAAATGCTCACTAGCCGACCAGGTGAACAATCTGTCGATGTGCCCTTGAGCAAGGCACTTAACCCTAATTGCTCCTGTAAGTGGCTCTGGATCAGAGCGTCTGCTAAATGACTAACATGTAAATAGAAAATATAAATCAGGCCAATGTACGAGACTAGCAGAGACAAGTTCAAGATATACAGAATTACTGTAACTCACAACTTTATTTCCCTTTTAGTTTCAGGTTATAATGAAAAGGTATTTTAACCTTTGTTTTCCAGTTCATTAAAACCAGTTACACCTGTCATGAAGAGAACATGTCCAGGGTGAGTTACAAAGGAAACGATGTTGGCATCTGCTCTGACATTCCTCCTGAATGGATGGTTGGTCTGAGAAGGTATAAAGGTTTGGAGGTTGGATGCTGGAGGCAGATAGGTAGAGAGGAATCCTCCAGAGAGATCCAGGCATCATGTCCTCCTCCACACCGGTGTTGCTGCATCTGCTGCTACTGGTCTCCCTGGCTTCAGCGGGACACTTCTATGTGTTCCAATATATTTCACTTGTGATTTTCATGAATAGGAAGATTTTCTAGGAAGATTTATGTCCATTGCGTTATGCTAATTAGTGTCAGGCGATGATTACGCTCCCGGATCCGGGTTTGAGAGTCACAAGAAGTTAAAACGTATGATTAATTATTTGAGGTAAAGAGGAATTATCATTAGGTTTGGTTTATGGTTCACTTTTGAGTTTCTGAATCGATGTAGCATAGTTAGGCGTTTTGTGTTTTTTCTGGGAGAATGGGAGTTTTATTGACTCTCTTTTGGATGTTTCCTGGGACTATAATCTTGGGGAGAGTGGGTGAGATTGAGGTCATAAACGACCAAATTGAAAAGGGCCTGGAAGTTTTTTTGTTTTTTCATAAAAATTTGCAAATATACACACATAAAACATTTGTTAGGACTATTTGTTCTAGTGCAAAGGTATTTTAAAGGGGCACGCTCACATATGGAATTTCGTGAGTTTTTATTTTCTGAGTTTTAATTTCACAAGTGTTTTTTTTTATTTTAAGGATAAAGGGTTCTTTAATATGTCTAATGTGGTATGGAACATGACTATAAAGGGTGGTATGACCTTTGACCTTATCATGGCTATCTCTTGGGGTCTGATCAGCCTCAGGGGAGGGCCATTTGGATAATGAGTTTGTGGTCATTTGGGATACTAGTTTTAAGGTACATTAATTATAATGGAGTTTATAGTTCTGGGACACCCTTGACTACGACCGGTATCACTGCATGAAGAGGAATAAACAGACTCACCCCATCGCGACGTCCTCCAAAGGCTAACTCTCTAGCCCTCGCTATCTCCTTGCTTGCTAGTTCGGCATGCTAACTGCTAGCTTGTTTAGCCCAGGTCCGCTAACTACTACCTTGTTTACCCCGGCCTGCTAATCTGTTAGCTTGTTAGCACAGGCCTGCTAACCGTTAACCGCTAGTCAATGCCATCTCACCTGCTGTTGTTATGCTAGCTGATTAGCTGTTGTCTCACCCACTGTTTTAGCTAGCTTTCCCAATTCAACACCTGTGTTTACTGTATGCCTCGCTGTATGTCTCTCTCAAATGTCAATATGCCTTGTATACTGTTGCTCAGGTTAGTTATCATTGTTTTAGTTCACAATGGAGCCCCTAGTCCTATTCCTCACACCCCTGATACCTCCTTTGTCCCACCTCCCACATATGCGGTGACCTCACCCATTACAACCAGCATGTCCAGACATAAAACCTCTCTCATCATCACCCAGTGCCTGGGCTTACCTCCGCCGTACCCGCACCCCACCATACCCCTGTCTGTGCATTATGCCCTGAATATATTCTACCATGCCCAGAAACCTGCTCCTCTTATTCTCTGTCCCCAACGCTCTAGGCGACCAGTTTTGATAGCCCTTAGCCGCACCCTCATACTACTCCTTCTCTGTTCCGCGGGTGATGTGGAGGTAAACCCAGGCCCTGCATGTCCCCAGGCACCCTCATTTGTTGACTTCTGTGATCGAAAAAGCCTTGGTTTCATGCATGTCAACATTAGAAGCCTCCTTCCTAAGTTTGTTTTACTCACTGCTTTAGCACACTCTGCTAACCCTGATGTCCTTGCCGTGTCTGAATCCTGGCTCAGGAAGGCCACCAAAAATTCAGAGATTTCCATACCCAACTATAACATCTTCCGTCAAGATAGAACTGCCAAAGGGGGAGGAGTCGCAGTCTACTGCAGAGATTGTTATGCAGGTGAGTGAGGACCCAACAGCGATTCAACAGAAACAGAGTCTTTTAATGTCCAAACAGGGAAAACATAAATCCTCAATCTTTACAGGAGATGTCCAAACAGGAAAACATAAATCCTCTATCTTTGCAGGAGAGTCCTCCTTCTAGTAGTAGAGGAGAATTGCAGGGCTAGCGGCAACAGACTGCAGGTCCCTCTGGGTAGGCGCGGGCCGTAGAGGACAGAGACACCTGCTCACACGCAGCATCTGATGAAGAGGCAGATTACGACAGGACGGAACAAGGGAAAAGCAAACAAGAATCCGACAAGGACAGAAGCAGAAACAGAGAGAGAAATAGAGACTTAATCAGAGGGCAAAAGAGGAGACAGGTGTGAGAGAGTAAACGAGGTCGTTAGGAGAATGGGGAACAGCTGGGAGCAGGAACGGAACGATAGAGAGAGAGAGAGATAGTAACCTAATACGACCAGCAGGGGGAAACGAAGAGAAGAGAAAGCACAGGGACAAGACATAACATGACAGAGATAGCCTGCAAAGTAATGTCATACTTTCCAGGTCCATACCCAAACAGTTCGAACTACTAATTCTGAAAATTACTCTCTCCAGAAATAAGTCTCTCACTGTTGCCGCCTGCTACCGACCCCCCTCAGCTCCCAGCTGTGCCCTGGACACCATTTGTGAATTGATTGCCCCCCATCTAGCTTCTGAGTTTGTTCTGTTAGGTGACCTAAACTGGGATATGCTTAACACCCCGGCAGTCCTACAATCTAAGCTAGATGCCCTCAATCTCACACAAATCATCAAGGAACCCACCAGGTACAACCCTAACTCTGTAAGCAAGGGCACCCTCATAGACGTCATCCTGACCAACTGGCCCTCCAAATACACCTCCGCTGTCTTCAACCAGGATCTCAGCGACCACTGCCTCATTGCCTGTATCCGCTACGGTGCCGCAGTCAAACGACCACCCCTCATCACTGTCAAACGCTCCCTGAAACACTTCTGTGAGCAGGCCTTTCTAATCGACCTGGCCCGGGTATCCTGGAAGGACATTGACCTCATCCCGTCAGTTGAGGATGCCTGGTCATTCTTTAAGAGTAACTTCCTCACCATATTAGATAAGCATGCTCCGTTCAAAAAATGCAGAACTAAGAACAGATACAGCCCTTGGTTCACTCCAGACCTGACTGCCCTCGACCAGCACAAAAACATCCTGTGGCGGACTGCAATAGCATCGAACAGTCCCCGCGATATGCAACTGTTCAGGGAAGTCAGGAACCAATACACGCAGTCAGTCAGGAAAGCTAAGGCCAGCTTCTTCAGGCAGAAGTTTGCATCCTGTAGCTCCAACTCCAAAAAGTTCTGGGACACTGTGAAGTCCATGGAGAACAAGAGCACCTCCTCCCAGCTGCCCACTGCACTGAGGCTAGGGAACACGGTCACCACCGACAAATCCATGATTATCGAAAATTTCAACAAGCATTTCTCAACGGCTGGCCATGCCTTCCGCCTGGCTACTCCTACCTCGGCCAACAGCTCCGGCCCCCCGCAGCTCCTCGCCCAAGCCTCTCCAGGTTCTCCTTTACCCAAATCCAGATAGCAGATGTTCTGAAAGAGCTGCAAAACCTGGACCCGTATAAATCAGCTGGGCTTGACAATCTGGACCCTCTATTTCTGAAACTATCCGCCGCCATTGTCGCAACCCCTATTACCAGCCTGTTCAACCTCTCTTTCATATCGTCTGAGATCCCCAAGGATTGAAAGCTGCCGCAGTCATCCCCCTCTTCAAAGGGGGAGACACCCTGGACCCAAACTGTTACAGACCTATATCCATTCTGCCCTGCCTATCTAAGGTCTTCGAAAGCCAAGTCAACAAACAGGTCACTGACCATCTCGAATCCCACCGTACCTTCTCCGCTATGAAATCTGGTTTCCGAGCCGGTCACGGGTGCACCTCAGCCACACTCAAGGTACTAAACGACATCATAACCGCCATCGATAAAAGACAGTACTGTGCAGCCGTCTTCATCGACCTTGCCAAGGCTTTCGACTCTGTCAATCACCATATTCTTATCGGCAGACTCAGTAGCCTCGGTTTTTCGGATGACTGCCTTGCCTGGTTCACCAATTACTTTGCAGACAGAGTTCAGTGTGTCAAATCGGAGGGCATGTTGTCCGGTCCTCTGGCAGTCTCTATGGGGGTGCCACAGGGTTCAATTCGGGCAGACTCTTTTCTCTGTGTATATCAATGATGTTGCTCTTGCTGCGGGCGATTCCCTGATCCACCTCTACGCAGACGACACCATTCTATACACTTTCGGTCCGTCATTGGACACTGTGCTATCTAACCTCCAATCGAGCTTCAATGCCATACAACACTCCTTCCGTGGCCTCCAACTGCTCTTAAACGCTAGTAAAACCAAATGCATGCTTTTCAACCGATCGCTGCCTGCACCCGCTTGCCCGACTAGCATCACCACACTGGATGGTTCCGACCTTGAATATGTGGACACCTACAAGTACCTAGGTGTCTGGCTAGACTGCAAACTCTCCTTCCAGACCCATATCAAACATCTCCAATCGAAAATCAAATCAAGAGTCGGCTTTCTATTCCGCAACAAAGCCTCCTTCACTCACGCTGCCAAGCTTACCCTAGTAAAACTGACTATCCTACCGATCCTCGACTTCGGCGATGTCATCTACAAAATTGCTTCCAACACTCTTCTCAGCAAACTGGATGCAGTTTATCACAGTGCCATCCATTTTGTCACTAAAGCACCTTATACTACCCACCACTGCGACTTGTATGCTCTAGTCGGCTGGCCCTCACTACATATTCGTCGCCAGACCCACTGGCTCCAGGTCATCTACAAGGCCATGCTAGGCAAAGCTCCGCCTTATCTCAGCTCACTGGTCACGATGGCAACACCCATCCGTAGCACGCGCTCCAGCAGGTGTATCTCATTGATCATCCCTAAAGCCAACACCTCATTCGGCCGCCTTTCGTTCCAGTACTCTGCTGCCTTTGACTGGAACGAATTGCAAAAATCTCTGAAGTTGGAGACTTTTATCTCCCTCACCAACTTCAAACATCAACTATCTGAGCAGCTAACCGATCCCTGCAGCTGTACATAATCTATTGGTAAATAGCCCACCCATTTTCACCTACCTCATCCCCACAGTTTTTATTTATTTACTTTTCTGCTCTTTTGCACACCAATATCTCTACCTGTACATGATCATCTGATCATTTATCACTCCAGTGTTAATCTGCAATATTGTAATTATTCGCCTACCTCCTCATGCCTTTTGCACACATTGTATATAGACTCCCCTTTTTTCTCTACTGTGTTATTGACTTGTTAATTGTTTACTCCATGTGTAACTCTGTGTTGTCTGTTCACACTGCTATGCTTTATCTTGGCCAGGTCGCAGTTGCAAATGAGAACCTGTTCTCAACTAGCCTACCTGGTTAAATAAAGGTGAAAAAAAAAAAATTAAAAAAATAGTTTGAACCACAGATGAGAAAGTGGTTCAGGATTCTGTTTTAAAACATTAGCTATAAAGTTTTTGAATTGGCTATTATTGATTTGGTATTGTCATCATCTGACACTAATTAGCATAACGCAACGGACATAAATATTCCTAGAAAATATTCCTATTCATGAAAATCACAAGTGAAATATATTGAGACACAGCTTAGCCTTTTGTTAATCACCCTGTCATCTCAGATTTTCAAAATATGCTTTACAGCCAAAGCTAGACAAGCATTTGTGTAAGTTTATCGATAGCCTAGCATAGCATTTTGCCCAGCTAGCAGCAGGTAACTTGGTCACGAAAATCAGAAAAGCAATCAAATTAAATCGTTTACCCTTGATGAGCTTCGGATGTTTTCACTCATGAGACTATTATTTTTGTAGGCGAAATAGCTCCGTTTGTTCTTCACGTTTGGCTGAGAAATCGACCAAAATTGCGGTCACGACAACGGCGAAAAAATATTCCAAATTAGCTCCATAATATCGACAGAAACATGGCAAACGTTGTTTATAATCAATCCTCAAGGTGTTTTTCAAATATCTATTCGATAATATATCCACCGGGACAATTGTTTTTTCAGTAGGACCGATTGGAATAATGGCTACCTCTGTATTTTACGGAAGAATCACTCTGAGAGCCATCAGGTGACCACTTGCGCAATGTAGCCGCTTACGGGTATTCTTCAACATAAATGCGTAAAACTACGTCACAATGCTGTAGACACCTTGGGGAATACGTAGAAAAAGTAATCTGGTTGATAGCCCATTCACTGCTCAATAGGGACGCATTGGAACGCAGAGCTTTCAAAAGATGAGTCACTTCCGGATTGGATTTGTCTCAGGCTTTCGCCTGCAATATCAGTTCTGTTATACTCACAGACAATATTTTTACAGTTTTGGAAACTTTAGAGTGTTTTCTATCCTAAGCTGTCAATTATATGCATATTCTAGCATCTTGTCCTGACAAAATATCCCGTTTACTATGGGAACGTTTATTTTTCCAAAAATGAAAATACTGCCCCCTAGTCACAACAGGAAATAAATAAATAAGTTTCAGTTTTTAGGGGTGATAAATTACTGTAGATAAGGTATTCCACACTATGCAACATATATTACATTATTGATGGAACTGATTCTAAGGATAACTCATGTTATTGTCAGATAAAATACTGTGGACCCCTGAAGGAAAAAGCTTATTAGTATAGGAAGGATTTGATATGGTTAGCATTTGTTTTGGCTTTGTTTGACTATTAGAAGTTTTTTAAAATTTAAATAGTATTACATTTAACAGGGATATATGACAGCTATGATGATTTAGGATTATTCTTAGGATCGAGATTGATTGATTAAGGATATGTAAGGACTTTAGAGAAAAGCCATTGACAGGTTTTTTCTAAAAACCAATGATTTTAGATAAAGTCAAACAGTGAGACGCTTAGTGGTATTTGAAAGATAGGAGAGAAAAGGGTTACTGTTTAAATAGATAAATATATATATTTAAGAACATATATAAGTAGCACAGATACTTCAGTAGACAAGACACTTGACAGAGAATTGGTACAGGATAGATATGAATGGACGCATAAGGGAGAATTGGACATGTGGAGAATGAAAGGGGCGCTCCTACATGATGATGTCAGACATAAGGGTAATTTACTAATCTTAGCTAAGTCATTGCTTAGAGTAGGCAAGGTTGTTACCTGGGCAGAGCCAGGTATCAAATGGGGATTGGCCTATTTGATAATAAACTAATAAAAAAAAATGTTTAGCTAACAAATAGGCATAGACGTTAAAGATATAATCAGATAGAACAAATGAGAAACTGTTTGTTAACCAAACCTGTATGTCCAAGAATGTATGCACTACAGGTGAATTACAGGTGAAGTCACTCAATCCAGTCCCTGAGGAGAATAGATGGGAAGCAGCCTGTTGGGAGGGGCCATACCAAGGACTCCTGGTGACAGCTAGCTGAAAGAGCTACCTGGATTCATATCACACAGGGGTAAGACACTGACACTGGCGAACAATCACAGTGTTCGAGAGGAGAACTGGAATTAACAGAATTCCGGGGGCCATCTCTCGAATGAAGACTTCCTTTTCCCGTCATTCCATCCCTGTGTTTGTTCATAGAAGTGAAAGTGTGTCTGGCTTCTGGCTGCTGATGTGTTTTCCAGGAAGTTTGGGGCTTCATCGGTGTACTTGCCATCCTGAGCTGTCTGACCGTGGGAGCCATATTCCTGATACACTATGAACCCCGAGAAGGCCAGAGGGTAATATTGACACGTAGTTAGACAATGGGGATTTAGTATTAACCAAGCAGAAGAGATCACTTGATCTGGATAAACAGGAAGTGAGAGTGGGATTGGGAAGGATGTCTCAATGGAGTTCGATGTAGACCAAATGGGGCCTCTGACTCCTTGGCAGTTTAGGACTAAGAGCAGCCATTCTGGAAGACATCTATGCAAGTCCCTGTGTAGTTCATGGAAACAGGTTATAGCTCACATCATGTGAGAGGGCTACATAAATCTACATACCCAGTATGGAAGAAGATGGAGTGTAGTGAAAGTAAGGGTTTCAGTTGATAACCTAGTGCATTTAGGGTAGAAAAACTTAGAGCAGATGATTGCTCTATAGTCAGCCAGAATACAAGCAGGGTCCCTGTCAAAGCACATACTGACCGTGGAGTTGTCCAGAGCCAAGAGCCGGTGTGGATAGTTCAGATGAAAGATCTTAAGGAAGTAATTGAGATGGAAACTGGTTATGGGGATTCTAACCTATGGTTAGAATGGATTCAGTATGAAGCAGATCAGTAGCGAAAGAAGAATGTTAGGCCTGCGCCTCAGCAGAACCTCTGTTCATAACCATTCCCTTTCCATTTGATGGAATTGATACATATAGGGAAATGGCCTGTATGTTAAAACCTCTTGATACTACCCATCCCGGGTCCGGGAGCGTAATCATCATCTGACACTAATTAGCATAACGCAACAAACATATATATTACTAGAAAATATTCAGATTCATGAAATCACAAGTGAAATATGTTGAAACACAGCTTAGCCTTTTGGTAATCACCCTGTCATCTCAGATTTGGAAAAAATGCTTTACAGACAAAGCAAGACAAGCATTTGTGTGAGTTTATCGATAGCCTAGCATATCATTTTGCCTAGCTAGCAGCAGGCAACCTGGTCACGAAAATCAGAAAAGCAATCAAATTAAATCGTTTACCTTTGATGAGCTTCGGATGTTTTCACTCACGAGACTCCCAGTTAAATAGCAAATGTTCCTTTTTTCCAAAAACAATTATTTTTGTAGATGAAATAGCTCCGTTTGTTCTTCACATTTGGCTGAGAAATCGACTGGAAATTGCGGTCACGAAAACCCCGAAAAATATTCCAAATTAGCTCCATAATATCGACAGAAACATGGCAAACGTTGTTTATAATCAATCCTCAAGGTGTTTTTCAAATATCTATTCGATAATATATCCACCGGGACAATTGGCTTTTCAGTAGGACCGGGTGGAGAAATGGCTACCTCTGTATTTTACGCAATAATCACTCTGAGAGCCATCAGGTGACCACTTGCGCAATATAGTCGCTTACGCTCATTTCTTCAACATAAATGCGTAAAACTACGTCAAAATGCTGTAGACACCTTGGGGAATACGTAGAAAAGGGAATCTGGTTGATAGCCCATTCACTGCTCAATAGGCATCGGAACTGTCAGCTAAGTGGTGATGGATAATGGTGAGGGGTCAAGAGTTAATTCAGTTATATTGTCCGCTAGTAGGTCGGAAGAAACCTTTAAACCTGCTTTGTCGAGCGGAGGAGATTCATTCTAGAACCAATGACGTCATAGTTTATTTAACTAGGCAAGTCAGTTAAGAACAAATTCTTATTTTCAAAGATGGCCTAGGAACAGTGGGTTAACTGCCTGTTCAGGGGCAGAATAACAGATTTGTACCTTGTCAGCTCAGGGGTTTGAGCTTGCAACCTTCCGGTTACTAGTCCAATGCTCTAACCACTAGGCTACCCTGCCACCCCAATATAAACTGTTGTTCATGGTTACATGGCAGCGTGTTCCGAGAAGAAATACTATTATCTAATTTTGATAAGACTGGTCTCCGTCTATTTTATGCAAATAAGAATCTTTGTTGACCCGGATCTGTTCTCCACTCCCTTTACCATCCCCCCTTGGGAGAACAAGATACACATATCCTCCAGGTCAAAAGTTTTAGAACACCTAGTCATTCAAGGGGTTTGTAGAATAATAGTGAAGACATAAAAACTATGAAATGACACATGTAGTAACCAAAAAGTGTTAAACAAATCAAAATACATTTTATATTTGAGATTCTTAAAATAGCCACCCTTTGCCTTGATGACAGCTTTGCACAATACATGATTCCATATGTGTTATTTCATAGTTTTGATGTCTTCACTATTATTCTACAATGTAGAAAATAGTTTTTTTAAACCCTGGAATGGGTAGGTGTTCTAAAACATTTGACTGGTAGTGTATGAACAGGATATTTCACATTTTCATTAGAAACACAGACTCCATACCAACTCACATCTCCCTGTGTTGTAGCCCAGTCTCAATGCATAAAAAATCTTGAATACAATATAATTTACAGCGTTTCTGGTGTTCAAGTCTCTAATCCTTCCCTCTAGTAAATCTGATCGGTCCCTATTTTCTGCAGATGAATGCCTTCAGTGACTGTGTGGGATTGAGATGCTAACAATGTGTTACAAAACACTTCCTCAATCATGAGCTTCACCTAGTCTACTGTAAGGCAGAACGGACCCTGGGTAGCAACAGACCAACACTGGGACGACCAACACACACTGTATGGCACAAACTAATGATTGATTGATTGAATGAACCTTAACTTGACGGATAGTCACCAGTTTACAGGCACAGATTGTTGTTCCGAGAAACACCCTTGTTATTTCAACTGAAGTCCACATGACAGTCCGTGTTTGGGTGATTGGTGATGATCTGTGTTAATGTGCATGAGTGTGAAAAGCTACTGAATTCACTCAGATAGAAGGAGACAGGTGTATTTACCTCCATTTGCAATCTGTAGTATGAATGAATTAGTTCACTTCAATATCTATAAAACACATACTGTCTGGTTGAGTTGATGTCTCTGTCGTGCAGATCAACCTTTGCTATTGTAAGTATTTAGTATTAGTATTGTAAGGTCAAGTGGTTATGTAGAGGTTTATTTTGAGGTGGTATTGTCCAACTCACATTAAGCATCTCCCTGGAAGCCATTTGATTATATGCTATAGGTTTAATCTCAAACAAGTTCAGTGACTTGTCAGCAACATCCTTGAGTCCTGTGGAACATTCCTGAAGCATGAGACATTTACTGAAAACAACGTGGCATGAAAAAATGATCTTTGACCTTTTGTGTTCCCAACATGTTATTTCATTCAAGAAGCATTTTTTCACCTCACCTGATGTTTGACAAGAGAGATGAGATAATAAAACACCTGTCCTCATGGCCTAATCTTGTTGAACATCTTCATGCTGTCAGTCAGATGGATTCCAACCCATCCATGCCAGTTCAACGATGTAAAACAGAAAAACATCTGATAGGGACACAGCAGAAGTATAAAAACATAGTTTTGACTCACATGTTGATTTAAAGGTGATTGTCATGAATTACCGTGAAAAGCATCCTTTTTGTGTTTGTGTAATCCTCACCATGGTAACAGGCGTGGAAAGAGAGTTAGAACACCTCAAGGAGCAATACCATGGGTGAATATGGATTGGATTGGTGAAAGGGTAGTGGATGGCTGTTTTCACCTATCCAGCCTACCCAAGGAGGGAATGAAGGATGTATTTACAAAGTCATCTGTAGCAGGACCAATTCATTACAATTTCATAGGCAAGTTTTGCACCGTTATGATCAGTATGCATTGTGTACCATTCATTTTGAATTGCTGTGGCCGTTCCCCCCACAGACACAATAACCCAAACCAAACACATAATGAAAACCTACTCATGAATCAATAAACTCACCATTATCTCCAGTGGTAACAACACTAGTTGTGAAATACCTGTAATTGAAATGAACCAACATTCTGGTATGAAATCCTTGTATTAACCTTAATCTTTCTTAAATTAATCTTGATTATTTAGTCTCATCATTCATTTGTATTTAATTTAAATACCTTTCATGTGTCGTAAGTGCATAGTACTGGTGCAAATGCTCACTAGCCGACCAGGTGAACAATCTGTCGATGTGCCCTTGAGCAAGGCACTTAACCCTAATTGCTCCTGTAAGTGGCTCTGGATCAGAGCGTCTGCTAAATGACTAACATGTAAATAGAAAATATAAATCAGGCCAATGTACGAGACTAGCAGAGACAAGTTCAAGATATATAGAATTACTGTAACTCACAACTTTATTTCCCCTTTCGTTTCAGGTTATTATGAAAAGGTATTTTAGCCTTTGTTTTCCAGGTCAATAAAACCAGTTACACCTGTCATGAAGAGAACATGTCCAGGGTGAGTTACGAAGGAAACAATGTTGGCATCTGCTCTGACATTCCTCCTGAATGGATGGTTGGTCTGAGAAGGTATAAAGGTTTGGAGGTTGGATGCTGGAGGCAGATAGGTAGAGAGGAATCCTCCAGAGAGATCCAGGCATCATGTCCTCCTCCACACCGGTGTTGCTGCATCTGCTGCTACTGGTCTCCCTGGCTTCAGCGGGACACTTCTATGGAGGCTCCATGTCTGTCACCCCCAAAGGGAGGAACGCCGACGGAACATTCAAGGTGAGAGATATTCAGGGGATCATTGGCTGCTCCCAATTTTGATCTTTTGCCCACACACACACACACACACACACACACACACACACACACACACACCTTCACATATGCTGCTACTATCTGTTAATTATCAATGCATAGTCGCTTTATCCCTAATACCTACATGTGCATATTACCTCAATTACCTCGACTACCCCGTACCGCTGCACATTGACTCAGTACCGGTACTCCTTATATATAGCCTCGTTATTGTTATTTTATTGGGTTACTATTTTTCCTTTAGTTAATTAAGCAAATTGTTCTTACTTGTTTAAAAGTCTGCGTTGTTGGTCAAGGGCTCGTCACTCAGCATTTCACGGTAAAGACTACTACACCTGTTGCATTCAGCACAGGTGACAAATCATTACAAATGTTTTGATTTGATTTGATTCTGAAGGGTATTCGCATTTGGTTGGACTTGTTGAATCACATCACGTCTATTCCAATACAAATCATTGTAATACGGTGTACTAATAAGAGTGATTGCAATAATTGTGACTTTAGATCAATTATATTCAATCACCATGTATTGTTTTATATAGCATATGAGTATTTATGTTTTAATTAATGGTGTGCAAAGTTTTGGTCTTATCAAATGAATGAGACATATGAGGCTGTAGAATAAATACATTAGAGATGTATTCAGCTTTTGCATCAATGCAAAATGAGCACCTGGTATTTTCAGAAGGGAATAAATAACACAAGTTAATATTTCTAAATTTCATTTCATTTCATTTAAGTCATTTAGCAGACGCTCTTATCCAGAATGTGTTTGTTTTTCCATTTGTTATGTTTTGTTCAGTCTGAAAATAACAGGTGAACATGTTTCACTGGTCTAAACCCTTAGCAGATATGGTGCATGTGTGTAGGACAGAGAAAGGAACCGTTGTGCACCGGTTCTGTCATTGCAGTAAGTTAGTGTATTTCTGGCGCTCTATCCATACAGCCACTTAGAACAATTTCCAAGCTGTTACCTCCTTAATTACATGACAAATGCCACGCTTAACTCGGACAAGCTACGGTTGTTTTTGATAACAATTCCCTACTTTGCAGATACATTTATTCTTGTATTTTGGAAGAAAAAAAAGACAAACCACCCATTTTTCAATTAAAGCATGTTTAAACAGGTTGCAGCCGTTTTGCCATTAGAGAAATTAACAGTGTATTCATAGAACCGGTCGGTAGCGCAGCCTAGTGGTTAGAGCAGTGAACTAGTAACCGATAGGTTGCAAGTTCAAATCCGGCAAAGCTGTTTCAAAACAACAGCGTTAATCAAACTTCATCAGTCTAATGATGTTTTATTGCCCCCTTTACAATGTGACTTTCTGTTCTCCAGGTGGATTTACGCTACAAGAATACACATGATTGGTGTGATTACTCTCGCTGGTATTGTTCCTCGGGGAACTGCGGCTCTTCTATCAAAGATGTCAGAGGCACAATTGACAGCAGCAGCAGAGGACGGAGTGGATTCAACAACCAGTGGTGTGAAACTGAAACTGTCGAGACCAGAAATATCCCCAGTGATAAACCTTTTCAATTGATGCAAGTTTGTTATGAAATACATCTATTCAATTTATTGAACACGCATTGTGCACAATGACTCATGTTAAACTCATATCTGGTAAAATGGTTTTAGCTATACTGTTAAAACCTACTTCTACAAGGTAGACTCCCCTCTGAGTTTCTTTTCAAAGACTGTGACGAAGACGCTAGGTAAATGATATGGTGGGTTTGATAACATTCCATCCCAAGTGACCACTTACCTAAAGATGGTTTGTTGTTGTAACAGACAAAACAGCTGCTGTTGGATCCCAACAGTAAACGGTCTTGGACCTTGGAGCCTGGAAACACAAGTGGATCTGGGAACAAGATCTGATACTGGTGAACCCAACAGATCTCCAGTCACAGCCATTCTTCCTTTCATACGGTAACAACCTTCTGACTCCCAAAACATGACCTCTTTGAACCGATCAGTTGTATTTATATATACAATATAAGTTATTGAAATCATAATTAGACATATTCCTACATTTTTGGCTGGCGGTAAGGAGGCGCAAGTGTCCAACTCAAGTTAAATAGCAATTTTGTTATGTATTAGAATTATACACTGTCTTTTCAGGCCTTATCAATAGCCTAGTGAAATTGATCTTGCTAATTGACTACGTTTGGCATTTCCATGTCCAGACTGCAATGTACAGTAGGCCTTGCCCCTATATCACTACACATGCTATGGCCTATGTTCATTTCCATACTGAAGCAATACAATTAGAACAATGTGGACTGTAAACATGTTCAACATACTGTTTTCTGTAAACATGGATCAGCCTGTTTAACTAACTAGGCTGTAACAGACTAACATTCTAACTGGAGTTGATGACATCACAATAAATATATCAAATACCGTAAATACACAACTTGAAGCAACCACATGTTTATCCATGGAACACGTTCTGATTGGCCGGTGAGGGGTCAAAGCCTCGACACACCCACAACTGGTCTATTCATCGACTTGCCTAGTTAAATAAAGGTTCAATAAAATACATAAATACAAATCAAGGCTCAGCCCCTTTTGCACCACTGCCAGCAACTGCACATATAATTGTGGTGGACATATTGAAAATAGTTACATGTCTGAAAATATTTCTTATATGACGCTGACACAAATACAAATTCAACCATTTATTCTGAACAATTCAACCATTTATTAAGAGCCGTCTATTAAATGTAAAAGTGAAAAAAAAATTTCTCTTCCGAACCTGTAGCTCTACTGCCAGCTCTTAGACTGACCGTTGTGTTAGGTTTGTTCAAATAGAGCCTGTAGAATTTACTCATTTCATATGTTGTATTTCTGACCCCTGTCATTGTAGTGTTCCCCAGAACTGTCAGAGGTCCTACAACCTCATGGCCTTTGACCCTGACGGTGATCGTGTCAGATGCAGATACGGATTGGTCAGACCTGAGTGCGATAGTTGTGATCAGCCTTCAGGTTTCTACCTGGATCAGGTTGGTGTGGGCAGTTATTTTCAACACCATGAATCTCATGTGATTGTTGATATACTCCACGATGTGCTGTCACGTTGAGACCAAAACATTACAAGTCATTTGTATTCAATCTATATGTGATTGCATGATATTGCATATTGTCTTTGGTCTTAACCAGCTATTCCATTTGTGTTCTAACCTCTTCACTGTTAGGGCTCTTGCTCCTTACAATACGGCTACACTTCAACGAGTGGCGTCTACGGGTTTGAGCTGGTTGTAGAGGACTTTCCTAACCAACACATCACCCTGTCCTACACCGATGGCTCTAGTTCTTCCAGGGCACCGCTTCATGCAGGGAGACGCCGACGCGCCAGCTACCA
This sequence comes from Oncorhynchus nerka, assembly GCF_034236695.1. Taxonomy (NCBI): domain Eukaryota; kingdom Metazoa; phylum Chordata; class Actinopteri; order Salmoniformes; family Salmonidae; genus Oncorhynchus; species Oncorhynchus nerka. Next base: position 67,711 of record NW_027040151.1, read on the forward strand.
AACAACCGTCTCCTATCCCTGGTGGTGGAGCCAAACCACCACAGCTCCTTCTCCTTGGTGGTGGAGCCAAACCACCACAAGTCCTTCTCCTTGGTGGTGGAGCCAAACAACCACTGTCGCCCCCTGGCCCACTACCACCACCCCGCCCACTACCACCGCCCCCTGGCCCACTACAACCACCCCCTGGCCCACTACCACCACCACCACCCCGCCCACTACCACCGCCCCCTGGCCCACTACAACCACCCCCTGGCCCACTACCACCACCACCACCCCGCCCACTACCACCACCAGGCCCACTACCACCACCCCCTGGCCACCTACTACCACCCCCTGGCCCACTACCACCACCACCCCGCCCACTACCACCCCATGGCCCACTACCACTACCACCACCTGGCCCACTACCACCCCTGGCCCACTACAACCACCACCCCTGGCCCACTACCACCCCTGGCCCACTACAACCACCACCCCCTGGCCCACTACTACCACCGCCCCTGGCCCACCACCATCCCACCCACTACCACCACCCCCTGGCCCACTACCACCACCACCACCACCACACCCACTACCACCACCCCTTGGCCCACTACAACCACCCCCTTGCCCACTACAACCACCACCCCCTGGCCCACTACCACCACCACTAGGCCCACTACCACCACCACCAGGCCCACTACCACCACCACCTGGCCCACTACCACCACCACCAGGCCCACTACCACCACCACCAGGCCCACTACCACCCCAGGAAGCCTGTATCCCTCCACTGCTCCCCTCAGCAAACTCCCTCTGCATTTCTCTCTTCTGGGTGAGACTCCTCTTCTGATGGTTAACAATGCATTGGATTTTTTAAATTTATTGAACCTTTGCCTATTTAACTAAGCAAATCAGTTAAGAACAAATTCTTATTTAAAAAGACTGGGGAACAATGGGTTAACTATCTTGTTCAGGGGCAGAACGACAGATTTTTACCTTGTCAGCTCGGGGATTAAACAGGGCAACTTTTTGGTTACTGGCCCAACGCTCTAACCACTAGGCTACCTGCCACCCCCTGGATGGAGGATTGGACATATGTATTCTTTAAACAACATCAAACATGGCATTTATTTGTGAAGTATTGGCCTTTACTTGTGTACGTTTGTGTCTTTTCCACTTCAGTGGACTCTAGTGTTCCGTCCTGTGATGAGGGTATGTACCTGCCCAGGTTCGTGCAGCCGACACCACACAACGGAGAACATCTCCACGCCGAGGTCAACAAAGAGCTGGAGTTCAGGGTCAAGGCCGAGGCTACACACTCAACGTAAGAGACATGATAGTCTATAATACAGTATTATACCCAGGATTATATTTCTAGTGCTTGAACTCCTGGCTGTAACAGGTCATCCTGGCTGTAACAGTCCATCCTGGCTGTAACAGTCCGTCCTGGCTGTAACAGGTCATCCTGGCTGTAACAATGCATCCTGGCTGTAACAGGTCATCCTGGCTGTAACAGGTCATCCTGGCTGTAACAATGCATCCTGGCTGTAACAGGTCATCCTGGCTGTAACAGTCCGTCCTGGCTGTAACAGGTCATCCTGGATATAACAGTGCATCCTGGCTATAACAGTGCAGTCCTGGCTGTAACAATGCATCCTGGCTATAACAGTGCGTCCTGGCTATAACAGTGCAGTCCTGGCTGTAACAGTGCATCCTGACTATAACAGTGCAGTCCTGGCTGTAACAATGAATCCTGGCTGTAACAATGCATCCTGGCTGTAACAGTGCAGTCCTGGCTGTAACAATGCATCCTGGCTATAACAGTGCAGTCCTGGCTGTAACAATGCATCCTGGCTGTAACAATGCATCCTGGCTATAACAGTGCATCCTGGCTGTAACAGTTTAGTCCTGATTTTAACAACACATCCTGGCTATATCTAAAAACGTTATCACGTGTAGTACTTTTTCAGTGATTACAAAAAATTTCTTCTGCAATCAATTATTTTGCTTATGGCACCCTACTGTATAAGTTCACCAAAAGGTCTAAGAAAACCAAGAGTTTTCCAATTAAGAGTAAATGTATTTTCTGTGATTGATCTGGATTGGTGTGGCCGTCTTTTTGCTAAGTGAGATGCTTGTGACGTCCAACTCTGATGTCACCCCACATAAATTGCAATTTAAAAGCGGTTAAGGTAAGGGTTAAGGTTAGGTAAAGTTTTTAAAATAAAAAAATATATATATTTCACCTTTTATTTAACCAGGTAGGCGAGTTGAGAACAAGTTCTTAATTACAACTGCGACCTGGCCAAGATGAAGCAAAGCAGTGCAACACAAACAGTTACACATGGAATAAAACAAACATAGAGTCATTAACACAATAGAAACAAAGTTTATATACAGTGTGTGCAAATGAGGTAAGATAAGGGAGGTAAGGCAATAAATAGGCCATAGTTGTGAAATATAATAATGACAATTTAGCAATTAAACACTGGAGTGATAGACTGGATTAATAGATGTGCAGAAGATGAATGTGCAAGTAGAGATACTGGGGTGTAAAGGAGCAAAAAATAAATAACAGTATGGGGATGAGGTAGTTGGGTGGGCTATTTACAGATGGGCTATGTAAAGGTGCAGTGATCTGTGAGCTGCTCTGACAGCTGGTGCTTAAAGTTAGTGAGGGAGATATGGGTCTCCAGCTTCAGTGATTTTTGCAATTCGTTCCAGTCATTGGCAGCTGAGGAAGGAAAGGCAGCCAAAGGAGGAATTGGCTTTGGGGGTGACCAGTGAAATATACCTGCTGGAGCGCGTGCTACGGGTGGGTGCTGCTATGGTGACCAGTGAGCTGAGATAAGGCGGGGCTTTACCTAGCAGAGACTTATAGATGACCTGGAGCCAGTGGGTTTGGCGACGAATATGAAACGAGGGCCAGCCAAGGGCATACAGGTCGCAGTGGTTGGCAGCATGAGTGAAGGATGCTTTGTTGCGAAATAGGAAGCCAATTATAGATTTCATTTTGGATTTTGCATTCTGGAAGGAGAGTTTACAGTCTAACCAGACACCTAGGTATTTGAAGATGTCCACATATTCTAAGTCAGAACCGTCCAGAGTAGTGATGCTGGACAGGCGGGCAGGTGCTGGTAGCGATCGGTTGAAGAGCATGCATTTAGTTTTACTTGCATTTAAGAGCAGTTGGAGGCCACCGAATGAGAGTTGTATGGCGTTGAAACTCATCTGGAGGTTAGTTAACACAGTCCAAAGAAGGGCCAGAAGTATACAGAATGGTATCGTCTGGGTAGAGGTGGATCAGAGAATCCTCAGCAGCAAGAGCGACATCATTGATGTGTACAGTGGTTTAAGTTAGAGAAGAGGTTAAGGTTAGGGTTCGGATTCAGGGTTGGGTCATCCAAGGATCCCACTTAGCATTTACCTTTTCCGTTTGATCTCCTTTCTAGGATTAATGATGTCATCGTCAGTGGACCTCTGAACATCACCAATCACATGACTACCCAGGGGGAGTTTGTCATCCGGTGGACACCCATCCGGGACAATCTGGGGGAGTATTTCCCCATTTGCTTCATCACTGAGGGGATTTCTGGGTAGGTCTTATGTTTTATAATGCTAGAAACATCACCAGAACTGCTCTTCTACTTCCTGTACGTTCTGCTACTTCCTGTACATTCTACTACTTCCTGTATGTTCTGCTACTTCCTGTATGTTCTGTGACTTCCTGTGTGTTCTGTGACTTGCTGTACATTCTACTACATCCTGTACGTTCTGCTACTTCCTATATGTTCTGCTACTTCCTGTACGTTCTACTACTTCCTGTATGTTCTGCTACTTCCTGTATGTTCTTTTACTTCCTGTATGTTATGCTACTTCCTGTATGTTCTGCTACTTCCTGTGTGTTCTGCTACTTCCTGTATGTTCTGCTACTTCCTGTACGTTCTGCTACTTCCTGTGTGTTCTGCTACTTCCTGTACGTTATTCTACTTCCTGTAAGTTCTGCTACTTCCTGTACGTTATTCTACTTCCTGTGTGTTCTGCTACTTCCTGTGTGTTTTGCTACTTCCTGTACGTTATTCTACTTCCTGTATGTTGTGCTACTTCCCTCTGGAGTTTCCTCTTTTTATGATATTTAATTTCACATGAGAGAGAGAGACTAATAATACATGTAATGATAATATTGTGCCGTTGTTCACCCTGATCTTCTCTAACACTTTCAGATCTAGTGTCTATCAGTCTGAGATGAGATGTGTTGTGGTGGAGGTCGGACGCAGAAAGGGTTTGTACATTCTTCCACCATAAATATGTTGTGGTGTATGATTGGACAATATGCTGTGGTGTGTGATTGGACAATATGCTGTGGTGTGTGATTGGACAATATGCTGTGGTGTGTGATTGGACTATATGCTGTGGTGTGTGATTGGACAATATGCTGTGGTGTGTGATTGGACAATATGCTGTGGTGTGTGATTGGACAATATGCTGTGGTGTGTGATTGGACAATATGCTGTGGTGTGTGATTGGACAATATGGTGTGGTGTGTGATTGGACTATGTGCTGTGGTGTGTGATTGGACAATATGCTGTGGTGTGTGATTGGACAATATGCTGTGGTGTGTGATTGGACTATATGCTGTGGTGTGTGATTGGACAATATGCTGTGGTGTGTGATTGGACAATATGCTGTGGTGTGTGATTGGACAATATGCTGTGGTGTGTGATTGGACAATATGCTGTGGTGTGTGATTGGACAATATGCTGTGGTGTGTGATTGGACTATGTGGTGTGTGATTGGACAATATGCTGTGGTGTGTGATTGGACAATATGCTGTGGCGTGTGATTGGACAATATGATGTGGTGTGTGATTGGACAATATGCTGTGGTGTGTGATTGGACAATATGCTGTGGCGTGTGATTGGACAATATGCTGTGGTGTGTGATTGGACAATATGCTGTGGTGTGTGATTGGACAATATGCTGTGGTGTGTGATTGGACAATATGCTGTGGCGTGTGATTAGACATTATGCTGTGGCGTGTGATTGGACATTATGCTGTGGTGTGTGATTGGACATTATGCTGTGGTGTGTGATTGGACAATATGCTGTGGCGTGTGATTGGACAATATGCTGTGGCGTGTGATTGGACAATATGCTGTGGCGTGTGATTGGACATTATGCTGTGGCGTGTGATTGGACAATATGCTGTGGCGTGTGATTGGACAATATGCTGTGGCGTGTGATTGTATAATTGTGCACTTTAATAACAGAAGCTGTGTATACTGTATGATACATACTATACCTAGACAACACATCTGAAATCACCAAACATGAAGGAAAGATAAAAATGAAACTGGAAATGACCCCAACCAACTCAAATCATGGGTCACAGTCGAATTGTTTTGATTAAGACATTTATGCAAAAGATAGGAAGAAATACAACAATAAGAAAATATCTCCCGTGACAGTCAAAGCCAAGGTGGTGTGTGACGAGACCAAGATGACGGTAGAAGTGGAGAAGTCCTCTGTTACTGAAATTCACGAGGACCACCTCCGCCTCAACGATCCCAGTAACTCTGCATGCGACCTGCAACGCCTCTCTAACAGCACCCACATCATTGGAGTCATCCCCCTCAATGCCTGTGGCACTCAGATAGAGGTGAGGCCTCCGAGATGTCAAATATTATAGTGGGATGACACGTGTACAGTATTCCTCTTTGTGTGAGACCCATTCACTCCTGTGTGTCTGTCTGCGTTCTCTATATTGAACCTGGTTCGAGGGGATATTCACCCCAAGGCACCAGCTAGGCTGACAGATCTTGAATTGGTAGTGTTTAAGACGGTCAAGATGTAGTGTTTTATGCTGCCTGTGGGAAGATCTGCCCTCAGAACAGTTTTGCATCAAAAGAGAAGCCAACATGCTCACTCATAACCCCAAGAGGTTCACAGCAATATCAGAACTGAAACGATTGATCTTGGTGACGTGTGTAAAGTTCAGTGCCCACCAATGTAACTGTCTAGATGATTTTCCTCTCCATCTCTCTCAATCCAGGAGGACGACGACAACCTCATCTTCAAGAACCAAATCACCACCTTCGACAACCCCAACGACATCATCACCAGGCACCACCAGGTGGAGTTCCAGTTCTACTGCCAGTACGCCAAACGTGGCAACGTGTCCCTGGGCTTCACTGCACACAGGGACAGCATCACGGTGGTGGAGAAAGGCTTCGGCACGTTCACCTACCAGTTTGAGTTCTACCAGAGCAGCCAGTTCGCCAACATGGTGGATCCCCGTGACTACCCGTTAGACGTGGAGGTGAAGCAGATGATCTACATGGACATGGAGGCCGTGTCCACTGTGAACAACACTGAGCTCTTCGTGGAGTCCTGCAGAGCGGCGCCGTACGACAACCCCGACTACCATCCCACCTACCCCATCATAGAAAACGGGTGAGACTGAGCACCCAGATTCAGATCAGCTTTATTAGCACGAGTGGCAAGGCTACTGTTGGTAAAGCAAAGTGAGGTAAAGACATCAACAATAACATTCAAAATAATAATAATAGTAATGGTGATTAGAGAAAGGAAACACACACACATATATTAAAATATAAACACTGAGGCATTCATCAACCTCAGGGTGGACACTTGTCAGTACTGTGAGATGATAATAGAAACGACAGGTTTGAGACATTTGTATAAACGCTGGGGAGACTAAAAGATTGTTTTACTGCACTTACTGTATGTACTTTACATATTTACTGTACTCTAGGTTTTAACTGTGTGTTTTTTTACCAGGTGCATTGTGGACGAGACGGTTCAAATCTTCTCACCGCGTCACCAGAGGCATTTCCAGTTCGGAATGGAAGCTTTCAAATTCATCGGAATGCATGACCAGGTAAATGGGGACAGATTGCTGCATCATTCAAGGATCGTATCAAGGGTTATATCCTCTCAGTTCAGTGACCTTTGCACCCTCTGGCTATAGGTGTACATCAGCTGTTCAGTGACCTTTGAACCCTTTGGCTATAGGTGTACATCAGCTGTTCAGTGACCTTTGAACCCTCTGGCTATAGGTGTACATCAGCTGTCAGTGACCTTTGCACCCTGTGGCTATAGGTGTACATCAGCTGTTCAGTGACTTTTGAACCCTCTGGCTATAGATGTACATCAGCTGTTCAGTGACCTTTAAACCCTCTGGCTATAGGTGTACATCAGCTGTTCAGTGACCTTTGCACCCTGTGGCTATAGATGTACATCAGCTGTTCATTGACCTTTGAACCCTCTGGCTATAGGTGTACATCAGCTGTTCAGTGATCCTGTGTGAGGCTGGGAACCCCAACACCCGGTGTGCCCAGGGCTGCGTCAACTCCACCTCCCCCCAGCCTGCTGGTCACCACCACCACCGTAAGAGAGAGGCCGCCATGCAAACGGCCAAACACCACATCTCCCAGGGTCCTTTGCGCCTGAGAAAGAGTTCAGAGAGCTCAGGTAAGCTAACCCTGAGGGAAACGGCTGTAGCTTTAGATGAGCTACAAATCAAATGTTGTACTTTGTGTTATTGACGATACAGTATATTACAGTATATCATCAATGGTCCTCTGTAGCTCAGTTGGTAAAGTGTGACACTTGCAATGCCAGGGTTGTGGGTTCATATCCCAGAAGAAAATACATGAGGATGTACCACTGGTGTAAGTTGCTATGGTTAAGAGGGTGTCTGCTAAATGACTACACATTTAGGAAGGACTTCTACAGTGGAATGTTTCAACGGGAAATAACATCTCTGCATAAACAGGTGTTTTTTTGTTTCACAAAGAGTTTCTGTGTTATAAAAGGTGTTTGTGTGTTTTCTTGTCTTCCCAGTGACCAACGTGAACATGGGGTTGATGGTTGGGTGTATCGTAGCAGCCGTTGCCATGCTGTGCGGAGTGATGCTCTACAAGTCCAAAACATCAGGCGTTAAATACCAGCCCCTGACAACATTTGAGACTTAGTCCCATGGCAACCATCCTTTCACATGTAGTCTGCATTATAGAAAGAAGGATGGTGGGAAATATTGAACATTTGAAAAGTGGTCTCTGACTTTAATGATGAAATGTCTCTTGAGATCAATACAAGAATATGCATTAATCCGTAAACGTACTTAGCGGTGACTCCGATTATAACGATGTGTCTCGGCTGACCAGGTAAAAAGCTCTGAATAGCCACTCGAGCACCAGTAGGATCGCAGGTGTTCATATATCACAGGAAGCTGCTGAGGGGAGCACAGCTTATAATGTCTGGAATGGAGAGCATTGAGTGAATGGTATTTGATTCCACTCTACTCGTTTCACTCCAGCCATTACCATGGTCCCGTGATCCCCAATTAAGGTGCCACCAACCTCCTGTGATGTATATATATATATATTTACTGTAGCCTGTCCTATATGCATTTGACCCATATAGTGCCCTCTAGTGTACAAATGAAATGTAATTTACAAATTCAGAACAGCTAAAAACAACAACAACCGTAGAGGTTTGGCCCAAATGTCTCCTACAACTTGTTTGACCAGTTTAACTCCTGCTTCTTCTTACTGTCTGTATTGTGATGTGGGGAAAGTCATGTGATACTGGGATGTACTCTGAAATATTTGACCGTTGTCACGTTCTGGGTAGCTTTCTATATTGGCCAGGGTCTGTTGAACCAGGGATCAATTACATGTATTTGTTGTGATTGTGTTACATCAAAATGGAACCCTGGTTAAAATAAATGTTTAGTCTATATGATGTAATGAATTACTGTAAAATTGCCCTTTCAAATAAATGAATGTATTTGTATTAATTTGAGCCATTATGTCTTGCACATGAAACATTAAAATACAATGTAAATAGCATCTTTGTGTATCTAACAACAAGGCAACTCCTGTGACTAATTGGGAAAGGGACGCAAGCGTAGGATTGGTCACCCTGTCGCTGGCCGCCTTTGGGGAGGGTGTATAGTGTGAAAGGCCGAAACACCCTAGGAACCAAAGGTACACTACTGACGATTTGCTCCCCAAATTTCACCAGGCTCACTGTTCATGAACTCTTGGAAGTGCTTGCACAAAGGATAGTAACATCTCATCCTGTGTTCTTGGAATCTGTATGATTCTTCCTGGATCCACTAAAAACGAATGCCGCTTGTGCCTCCCCACATGATCCAACATGGCTGCTCTGTTACATGTGGTCATCAGTGGAGCAGAAGTGCTTTGATTAACATCCTGCATGATCCAACATGGCTGCCCTGTTACATGTGGTCATCAGTGGAGCAGAAGTGCTTTGATTAACATCCTGCATGATCCAACATGGCTGCCCTGTTACATGTGGTCATCAGTGGAGCAGAAGTGCTTTGATTAACATCCTGCATGATCCAACATGGCTGCCCTGTTACATGTGGTCATCAGTGGAGCAGAAGTGCTTTGATTAACATTCTGCATGATCCAACATGGCTGCCCTGTTACATGTGGTCATCAGTGGAGCAGAAGTGCTTTGATTAACATTCTGCATGATCCAACATGGCTGCCCTGTTACATGTGGTCATCAGTGGAGCAGAAGTGCTTTGATTAACATCCTGCATGATCCAACATGGCTGCCCTGTTACATGTGGTCATCAGTGGAGCAGAAGTGCTTTGATTAACATCCCGCATGATCCAACATGGCTGCCCTGTTACATGTGGTCATCAGTGGAGCAGAAGTGCTTTGATTAACATCTCGCATGATCCAACATGGCTGCCCTGTTACATGTGGTCATCAGTGGAGCAGAAGTGCTTTGATTAACATCCTGCATGATCCAACATGGCTGCCCTGTTACATGTGGTCATCAGTGGAGCAGAAGTGCTTTGATTAACATCCCACATGATCCAACATGGCTGCCCTGTTACATGTGGTCATCAGTGGAGCAGAAGTGCTTTGATTCGCATTCTGCTTAGGAAATGTAGACCTATAGGCCTAATGCAAATAAATGATTTATAGATGTTTTTTAAATGAGTGAATTCCTTGTTGTTTACACAATTCATCTTGAAGCTGCCATGTTTACTGGAATAAAACTCAACTCTAAATAAGTTGAAGCTCCCATGACAATCTGATGTGTGGCTGAGAAGCTGAATCTCCTGAAGGTAATTGAGACCTCAAATCTGGAGAGCTTGACAGAGATGTTATCCTGTGAATCCTCTAGCAAGAAGTGCATGTACAGGGAGTGTGCTTTGTGCAAACAAAAGTCTGTCCTCCTCTCCAGGTAAATGTGATGGTATGGTAAAAGGCTGTCCTCCTCTCCAGGTAAATGTGATGGTATGGTAAATGTCTGTCCCCTTCTCCAGGTAAATGTGATGGTATGGTAAAAGTCTGTCCTCCTCTCCAGGTAAATGTGATGGCATGGTAAAAGTCTGTCCTCTCCAGGTAAATGTGATGGTATGGTAAAAGTCTGTCCTCCTCTCCAGGTAAATGTGATGGTATGGTAAAAGTCTGTCCTCCTCTCCAGGTAAATGTGATGGTATGGTAAAAGTCTGTCCTCTCCAGGTAACTGTGATGGTATGTTAAAAGTCTGTCCTCTCCAGGTAAATGTGATGGTATGGTAAAAGTCTGTCCTCTCCAGGTAAATGTGATGGTATGGTAAAAGTCTATCCTCCTCTCCAGGTAAATGTGATGGCATGGTAAAAGGCTGTCCTCCTCTCCAGGTAAATGTGATGGTATGGTAAAAGGCTGTCCTCCTCTCCAGGTAAATGTGATGGTATGGTAAAAGTCTGTCCTCCTCTCCAGGTAAATGTGATGGCATGGTAAAAGTCTGTCCTCCTCTCCAGGTAAATGTGATGGTATGGTAAAAGTCTGTCCTCCTCTCCATGTAAATGTGATGGTATGGTAAAAGTCTGTCCCCCTCTCCAGGTAAATGTGATGGTATGGTAAAAGTCTGTCCTCCTCTCCAGGTAAATGTGATGGTATGGTAAAAGTCTGTCCTCCTCTCCAGGTAAATGTGATGGTATGGTAAAAGTCTGTCCTCCTCTCCATGTAAATGTGATGGTATGGTAAAAGTCTGTCCTCCTCTCCAGGTAAATGTGATGGTATGGTAAAAGTCTGTCCTCTCCAGGTAAATGTGATGGTATGGTAAAAGTCTGTCCTCTCCAGGTAAATGTGATGGTATGGTAAAAGTCTGTCCTCCTCTCCAGGTAAATGTGATGGTATGGTAAAAGTCTGTCCACTCCAGGTAAATGTGATGGTATGGTAAAAGGCTGTCCTCTCCAGGTAAATGTGATGGTATGGTAAAAGTCTGTCCTCCTCTCCAGGTAAATGTGATGGCATGGTAAAAGTCTGTCCTCTCCAGGTAAATGTGATGGTATGGTAAAAGTCTGTCCTCTCCAGGTAAATGTGATGGTATGGTAAAAGTCTGTCCTCTCCAGGTAAATGTGATGGTATGGTAAAAGTCTGTCCTCCTCTCCAGGTAAATGTGATGGCATGGTAAAAGTCTGTCCTCTCCAGGTAAGTGTGATGGTATGGTAAAAGTCTGTCCCCCTCTCCAGGTAAATGTGATGGTATGGTAAAAGTCTGTCCTCCTCTCCAGGTAAATGTGATGGTATGGTAAAAGTCTGTCCCCCTCTCCAGGTAAATGTGATGGTATGGTAAAAGTCTGTCCTCCTCTCCAGGTAAATGTGATGGTATGGTAAAAGTCTGTCCTCTCCAGGTAAATGTGATGGTATGGTAAAAGTCTGTCCTCTCCAGGTAAATGTGATGGTATGGTAAAAGTCTGTCCCCCTCTCCAGGTAAATGTGATGGTATGGTAAAAGTCTGTCCTCTCCAGGTAAATGTGATGGTATGGCAAAAGTGTGTCCTCCTCTCCAGGTAAATGTGATGGTATGGTAAAAGTCTGTCCTCCTCTCCAGGTAAATGTGATGGTATGGTAAAAGTCTGTCCTCCTCTCCAGGTAAATGTGATGGTATGGTAAAAGTCTGTCCTCCTCTCCAGGTAAATGTGATGGTATGGTAAAAGTCTGTCCTCTCCAGGTAAATGTGATGGTATGGTAAAAGTCTGTCCTCTCCAGGTAAATGTGATGGTATGGTAAAAGTCTGTCCTCCTCTCCAGGTAAATGTGATGGTATGGTAAAAGTCTGTCCACTCCAGGTAAATGTGATGGTATGGTAAAAGGCTGTCCTCTCCAGGTAAATGTGATGGTATGGTAAAAGTCTGTCCTCCTCTCCAGGTAAATGTGATGGCATGGTAAAAGTCTGTCCTCTCCAGGTAAATGTGATGGTATGGTAAAAGTCTGTCCTCTCCAGGTAAATGTGATGGTATGGTAAAAGTCTGTCCTCTCCAGGTAAATGTGATGGTATGGTAAAAGTCTGTCCTCCTCTCCAGGTAAATGTGATGGCATGGTAAAAGTCTGTCCTCTCCAGGTAAGTGTGATGGTATGGTAAAAGTCTGTCCCCCTCTCCAGGTAAATGTGATGGTATGGTAAAAGTCTGTCCTCCTCTCCAGGTAAATGTGATGGTATGGTAAAAGTCTGTCCCCCTCTCCAGGTAAATGTGATGGTATGGTAAAAGTCTGTCCTCCTCTCCAGGTAAATGTGATGGTATGGTAAAAGTCTGTCCTCTCCAGGTAAATGTGATGGTATGGTAAAAGTCTGTCCTCTCCAGGTAAATGTGATGGTATGGTAAAAGTCTGTCCCCCTCTCCAGGTAAATGTGATGGTATGGTAAAAGTCTGTCCTCTCCAGGTAAATGTGATGGTATGGCAAAAGTGTGTCCTCCTCTCCAGGTAAATGTGATGGTATGGTAAAAGTCTGTCCTCCTCTCCAGGTAAATGTGATGGTATGGTAAAAGTCTGTACTCTCCAGGTAAATGTGATGGTATGGTAAAAGTCTGTCCTCCTCTCCAGGTAAATGTGATGGTATGGTAAAAGTCTGTCCCCCTCTCCAGGTAAATGTGATGGTATGGTAAAAGTCTGTCCCCCTCTCCAGGTAAATGTGATGGTATGGTAAAAGTCTGTCCCCCTCTCCAGGTAAATGTGATGGTATGGTAAAAGTCTGTACTCTCCAGGTAAATGTGATGGTATGGTAAAAGTCTGTCCCCCTCTCCAGGTAAATGTGATGGTATGGTAAAAGTCTGTCCCCCTCTCCAGGTAAATGTGATGGTATGGTAAAAGTCTGTCCTCCTCTCCAGGTAAATGTGATGGTATGGTAAAAGTCTGTCCTCCTCTCCAGGTAAATGTGATGGTATGGTAAAAGTCTGTCCCCCTCTCCAGGTAAATGTGATGGTATGGTAAAAGTCTGTCCTCCTCTCCAGGTAAATGTGATGGTATGGTAAAGGTTTCCTTTCTCTAATGGGTCACAGAAGACAAAGGCCATTGAAAAGAAAGTTCCTCATTTAGGATCCCTGTCAAGAGAACTATTGAGAGCACCCAGCAGAACCTTACCGAGTTGCTCCACAACTACATTCACAGGTTTAAGTAAACACCCGTTCAACATTAAACAGCAATACACCTGCAGCCGTGAGCTCAGGAAAACCATGGCAACGGAGGAGACCTTGATCCACGTGGACTTTTCAGACAACTATGTCTGCAGATACACATGGGAGATCTACACCTGCTGCCGTGAGCTCAGGAAAACCATGGCAACGGAGGAGACCTTGATCCACGTGGACTTTTCAGACAACTATGTCTGCAGATACACATGGGAGATCTACACCTGCTGCCGTGAGCTCAGGAAAACCATGGCAACGGAGGAGACCTTGATCCACGTGGACTTTTCAGACAACTATGTCTGCAGATACACATGGGAGATCTACACCTGCTGCCGTGAGCTCAGGAAAACCATGGCAACGGAGGAGACCTTGATCCACGTGGACTTTTCAGACAACTATGTCTGCAGATACACATGGGAGATCTACACCTGCTGCCGTGAGCTCAGGAAAACCATGGCAACGGAGGAGACCTTGATCCACGTGGACTTTTCAGACAACTATGTCTGCAGATACACATGGGAGATCTACACCTGCTGCCGTGAGCTCAGGAAAACCATGGCAACGGAGGAGACCTTGATCCACGTGGACTTTTCAGACAACTATGTCTGCAGATACACATGGGAGATCTACACCTGCTGCCGTGAGCTCAGGAAAACCATGGCAACGGAGGAGACCTTGATCCATGTCGTCTTCTCAGACAACTATGTCTGCAGATACACATGGGAGATCCAAGCTGTTGCCTTTGGGGCTCCACACCTGCAGCCCTCTCTACACACTGGGGTACTTACTGTATGTAGACCAACAGGAGCCGATAGGCTTCACAGCCATCTCCCCCTCCAGGCACAAAGGCCCTCCTCCTATATGGAAACACTTACTGTATGTTGACCAATAGGAGCTGATACGCTTCACAACCATCTCCCCCTCCAGGCACAAAGGCCCTCCTGCTATATGGAAACACTTACTGTATGTAGACCAACAGGAGCTGATACGCTTCACAGCCATCTCCCCCTCCAGGCACAAAGGCCCTCCTGCTATATGGAAACACTTACTGTATGTAGACCAACAGGAGCTGATACGCTTCACAGCCATCTCCCCCTCCAGGCACAAAGGCCCTCCTGCTATATGGAAACACTTACTGTATGTTGACCAATAGGAGCCGATACGCTTCACAACCATCTCCCCCTCCAGGCACAAATGCCCTCCTGCTATATGGAAACACCTCCATCCAGTGCTGGACTCCCTTCAGGACATCCACAAGTGTCTGTATTGCACGTTTTTTACTGATGGTTGTTGCACACAGTATAAGCAGAGAGGCAACTTCCTGCTTTTCACTACAATAATTACACAAACGGGGATTCAAAGCTGGTACATGGAACTTTGAGTCAAGCCATGGAAAAGGGGCTCCTGGTGGTGTGGGAGGAACGTTGAAGAGAACGACGGACAGGCTGGTGGCTGAGGGCCGTGATATCAGCGATGCACAGGAGCTTGACAAAGCCCTCCGTGAGACAAACACATCAGGCTGGTGGCTGAGGGCCGTGATATCAGCGATGCACAGGAGCTTGACAAAGCCCTCCGTGAGACAAACACGTCAGGCTGGTGGCTGAGGGCCGTGATATCAGCGATGCACAGGAGCTTGACAAAGCCCTCCGTGAGACAAACACGTCAGGCTGGTGGCTGAGGGCTGTGATATCAGCGATGCACAGGAGCTTGACAAAGCCCTCCGTGAGACAAACACGTCAGGCTGGTGGCTGAGGGCTGTGATATCAGCGATGCACAGGAGCTTGACAAAGCCCTCCGTGAGACAAACACGTCAGGCTGGTGGCCGAGGGCCGTGACATCAGTGATGCACAGGAGCTTGACAAAGCCCTCCGTGAGACACACACGTCAGTGAAGCTGTTCTTTGTGAAGAGGGCCGATGTTGAACGTGCGATGGAGATGATGCCCCGATAAAAGCGATGCCCTCCACCATGAGAATATCAGCCTTGCTCCTGGTGAGCTGATGTCGGCTGTCTTCGTTCAACAAAGAAGGAGCTAAACTGTACATGTTTTAACACACAGCGCTTCAGGTTCAGGCAGGAGGTCCTGGCTGCTCCAGAACAGTGCTTCAGGTTCAGGCAGGAGGTCCTGGCTGCTCCAGAACAGTGCTTCAGGTTCAGGCAGGAGGTCCTGGCTGCTCCAGAACAGTGCTTCAGGTTCAGGCAGGAGGTCCTGGCTGCTCCAGAACAGTGCTTCAGGTTCAGGCAGGAGGTCCTGGCTGCTCCAGAACAGCGCTTCAGGTTCAGGCAGGAGGTCCTGGCTGCTCCAGAACAGCCAATGAGGAAAATCCACAAGCTGTGGATGAAATCCAGTGGGTAAATCCAGGTCTTCTTGGTCAGTGGTGTGTAGTGGAATATGATCACCTTCATCCAGGCATCATCCTCGACACGGATGAAATGAGTGTACAAGTGAAATATATGCATCGTGTAGGACCAAACAGATATTTTTCTGGCCTTCTCCTTGAGATGATTCCACATCCCCACAGCGTGTGACAACACACCATGTAGAGGTTGAGAGAGATGATTGGGCTCTCAGGAAGAAAACCACTAATGAATGAATGAATGAATGAATATGTTGCTCCTGAGAAGAAGGGTCGTCATGGTGACACTAGTGCTGTAGTTAACAGCTGTTCTAACATTCTAAATGCCCTTGGAAAATGTTCCTACAGTTTGATGACACGCTGAACCTTTCTGATGGAACCTGCTGAATGTTATTAACTACCTTAATGCCTGATGTGTTTTTATTTGTTTCGATATTTACTGCAGTTTGGTTAATAAAACCCAGATTATTCAAAAATATATCTAATGTCCTTATTACATGGTTGCGTACAATGAAATGTAATGTTTTGGTGTAAATCTTGGAGGGATTTTGATTGTAAACTAAACTAGTTTATATGGAAACCGATGTGTCTCTTCAACCCCGTTACAGTATTCAACCCTGTCACCCTAGTCTCAACCCTGTTACAGTATTCAACCCCGTTACAGTATTCAACCCTGTCACCCTAGTCTCAACCCTGTTACAGTATTCAACCCTGTTACAGTATTCAACCCTGTCACGCTAGTCTCAACCCCGTTACAGTATTCAACCCTGTCACCCTAGTCTCAACCCTGTTACAGTATTCAACCCTGTCACCCTAGTCTCAACCCTGTTACAGTATTCAACCCTGTTACAGTATTCAACCCTGTCACCCTAGTCTCAACCCTGTTACAGTATTCAACCCTGTTACAGTATTCAACCCTGTCACCCTAGTCTCAACCCTGTTACAGTATTCAACCCTGTTACAGTATTCAACCCTGTCACGCTAGTCTCAACCCTGTTACAGTATTCAACCCTGTTACAGTATTCAACCCTGTCACCCTAGTCTCAACCCTGTTACAGTATTCAACCCTGTTACAGTATTCAACCCTGTCACCCTAGTCTCAACCCTGTTACAGTATTCAACCCTGTTACAGTATTCAACCCTGTCACCCTAGTCTCAACCCTGTTACAGTATTCAACCCTGTTACAGTATTCAACCCTGTCACGCTAGTCTCAATCCTGTTACAGTATTCAATCCTGTCACCCTAGTCTCAACCCTGTTACAGTATTCAACCCTGTTACAGTATTCAACCCTGTCACCCTAGTCTCAACCCCGTTACAGTATTCAACCCTGTCACGCTAGTCTCAACCCTGTTACAGTATTCAACCCTGTCACCCTAGTCTCAACCCTGTTACAGTATTCAACTCTGTTACAGTATTCAACCCTGTCACGCTAGTCTCAACCCTGTTACAGTATTCAACCCTGTCACCCTAGTCTCAACCCTGTTACAGTATTCAACTCTGTTACAGTATTCAACCCTGTCACGCTAGTCTCAATCCTGTCACGCTAGTCTCAACCCTGTCACCCTAGTCTCAACCCCTTTACAGTATTCAACCCCGTTACAGTATTCAACACTGTCACGCTAGTCTCAATCCTGTCACCGTAGTCTCAACCCTCTCACCCTAGTCTCAACCCTGTTACAGTATTCAACCCTGTCACGCTAGTCTCAACCCTGTCACCCTAGTCTCAACCCCATTACAGTATTCAAGCCTGTCACCCTAGTCTCAACCCTGTCACCGTAGTCTCAACCCTGTTACAGTATTCAACCCTGTCACCCTAGTCTCAACCCCGTTACAGTATTCAATCTTGTCACCCTAGTCTCAACCCTGTCACCCTAGTCTCAACCCTGTTACAGTATTCAATCCTGTCACCCTAGTCTCAACCCTGTCACCCTAGTCTCAACCCCATTACAGTATTCAACCCTGTCACGCTAGTCTCAACCCCATTACAGTATTCAACCCCGTTACAGTATTCAACCCTGTCACGCTAGTCTCAACCCCGTTACAGTATTCAACCCTGTCACCCTAGTCTCAACCCTGTTACAGTATTCAATCCTGTCACCCTAGTCTCAACCCTGTCACCCTAGTCTCAACCCCATTACAGTATTCAACCCCGTTACAGTATTCAATCCTGTCACCCTAGTCTCAACCCTGTCACCCTAGTCTCAACCCCATTACAGTATTCAACCCCGTTACAGTATTCAACCCTGTCACGCTAGTCTCAACCCCGTCACATGACAGTATTTGTTAAATAACATGGCAAAGATGAATAAATATGAATTTAGTGTTTTCTGAGCTCAGTCTGAAATGTTAAGGACAATCCCAAAAAGATTAGATTCATGTTAAAATGCTGAATTGAAAGCTTGTTTATTTAAATGATGAACCCGCTGACACATAATGTGTCTCATCTCAGAGTTTCATAAAGCAACATTCAGAGATTTTACATTTTATATTTATAATAATTGAATATGTTTGGGGGAACACATGAGCATCAGGTAAATGTATATTTTTTACATTCAGACAACTTCCATATTGTCTGTGACGGGGTTGAAGATAAATGGTGTCCATATCAGACAAAAATGGACAATAATAAACAAGGGCTTTAATGCCTGAGGTGGGAGAATGGGTTTTCTTGAAGGTTTAATATCTACTTAATGTCGTGCGCTGTTCAGAAAACGCATTTATTCTAGTAAAAAAATAAATATATATATATATAATTTTCAAATATTTCCACAGCCCAAGAATGACCCAAGTACTGTAGTATAAGTATGTTGATTTACACTGCCCTCCTGTGGTCAAATATGAGTTAAATCCAGGACTATTATCACCCAGACTAACAGTATCTATTGTAGTATTAATTCAAGCATAATGGCATGTCTTGTCTAGTTTGCCATAGTTACAGTATATTTGTAACATACATGTTTGTTGGAGATAAATGAAGTACTTCATAATGGGGCCAGTGATAATCCCCTCACTGACAGACCATCATCATCATCATCAGACATCCCTTGTTGCAACACAAATCTTTGCAGTTTTACCATCTCACCACCAGGGAGCGCTGCAGCACCTTCAGCACCAGTACTTCCCGTTTTTCACAATTCCTGACATTTAATCCTTGTAAAAATTCCCTGTCATAGGTCAGTGAGGATCACCTTTTATTTTAAGAATGTGAAATGTCAGAATAATAGTAGAGAGAATGATTTATTTCAGCTTTTATTTCTTTCATCACATTCCCAGTGGGTCAGAAGTTTACATACACTCAATTAGTATTTGGTAGCATTGCCTTTAAAATTGTTTAACTTGGGTCAAACGTTTCGGGTAGCCTTCCACGAGCTTCCCACAACAAGTTGGATGAATTTTGGCCTATTCCTCCTGACAGAGTTGCTGTAACTGAGTCAGGTTTGTAGGCCTACTTGCTCGCACACGCTTTTTCAGTTCTGCACACAAATTTTCTACGGGATTGAGGTCAGGGCTTTGTGATGGCCACTCGAATACATTGACTTTGTTGTCCTTAAGCCATTTTGCCACAACTTTGGAAGACTGCTTGGGGTCATTGTCCATTTGAAGTCCCATTTGCGACCAAGCTTTAACTTCCTGACTGATGTCTTGAGATGTTGCTTCAGTATATCCACATACATTTCCTACCTCATGATGCCATCTATTTTGTGAAGTGCACCAGTCCCTCCTGCAGCAAAGCACCCCCACAACATGATGCTGCCACACCCGTGCTTCACGGTTGGGATGGTGTTCTTCAGCTTGCAAGCCTCCCCCTTTTTCCTCCAAACATAACGATGGTTAATATGGCCATAACAGTTCTATTTTGTTTCATCAGACCAGAGGACATTTCTCCAAAAAGTACGGTCTTTGTCCCCATGTGCAGATGCAAACTGTAGTCTGGCTTTTTTTATGGCAGTTTTGGAGCAGTGGCTTCTTCCTTGCTGAGCGGCCTTTCAGGTTATGTCGACTCGTTTTACTGTGGATATAGATACTTTTGTACCCGTTTCCTCCAGCATTTTCACAAGGTCCTTTGCTGTTGTTATGGAATTGATTTGCACTTTTCGCACAAAAGTACATTCATCTCTAGGAGACAGAACGCGTCTCCTTCCTGAGTGGTATGACGGCTGCGTGGTCCCATGGTGTTTATACTTGCGTACTATTGTTTGTGCAGATGAACGTGTTACCTTCAGGCGTTTGGAAATTGCTCCCAAGGATGAACCAGACTTGTGGAGGTCTACAATTTCTGAGGTCTTGGCTGATTTCTTTTGATTTTCCCATGTCAAGCAAAGAGCACTGAGTTTGAAGGTAGGCCTTGAAATACATCCGCAGGTACACCTCCATTTGACTCAAATGATGTCAATTAGCCTATCAGAAGGTTCTAAAGCCATGACATAATTTTCTGGAATTCTCCAAGCTGTTTAAAGGCACCGTCAACTTAGTATATTTAAACTTCTGACCCAATGGAATTGTGATACAGTGAAATAATCTGTCTGCAAACAATTGTTGGAAAAATGACTTGTGTCATGCACAAACTAGATGTCCTAACCGACTTGCCAAAACTTTAGTTTGTTAACAAGAAATTTGTGGAGTGGTTGAAAAACGAGTTTTAATGACTCCAACCTAAGTGTATGTGTCACGCCCTGGCCATAGAGAGGTTTTTATTCTCTATTTTGGTTAGTTCAGGGTGTGACTAGGGTTGGCATTCTAGTTTCCTTATGTCTATGTTAGTGTGGTTCCCAATCATAGGCAACTGTCTATCGTTGTCTCTGATTGGGGATCATATACTGTATAAATTGGCATTTTCCATTTGAGTTTTGTGGGATGTTGTTTTCTGTTTAGTGTCTGTACCTGACAGAACTGTTCGCGTTGTTATTTTTGTTTGAGTGGTTTTTTTAAATAATAAAAATCATGAACACTTTCCACGCTGCGCTTTGGTCCACTCCTTTCGACGAGAGCCGTGGCCGTATGTAAACTTCCCACTTCAACTGTAGTTGGGCAGACCTGCCGTGATCATGGCACATTCCTGTAGGGTGTGTCAGCTGTCAGAGCTTGGGGAGGAAGTGGTGGTCATTGGTGGCCATCTATTTTTAAAGTGTTGAAACGGGCAGGAAGCGACAGGGTAAAGCTCAGAGGTCAAGAGTTACGGAAACGCACGGCTGTCCTGTGATTCGTTGACTGGCAGACAGGGGTGGCAAACAGGGGTGGCAGACAGGGGTTGGGTTTGGGTGTAGGTCTATGTGAAACAGGAGAGTGGAGACAGGGGAGAGGGTAGAGGGAGAGATGGGTAGATGGATAGGGGGAGGGAGGAGGGCTAGGGGGTGATGGGTAGAGGAGGAGAGCGGGAGAGGGAGGAGGGCTAGGGGGTGATGGGTAGAGGAGGAGAGCGGGAGAGGGGAGATGGAGAGATGGGGGAGAGGGAGAGATGGGTAGATGGATAGGGGGAGGGAGGAGGGCTAGGGGGTGATGGGTAGAGGAGGAGAGCGGGAGAGGGGAGATGGAGAGATGGGTAGAGGGGGAGATGGGTAGAGGGAGAGATGGGTAGATGGATAGGAGGAGGGCTAGGGGGTGATGGGTAGAGGAGGAGAGCGGGAGAGGGGAGATGGAATGATGGGTAGAGGGGGAGAGCGAGAGAGGGGAGATGGGTAGAGGGAGAGATGGGTAGAGGGGGAGATGGGTAGATGGATAGGAGGAGGGCTAGGGGTTGATGGGTAGAGGAGGAGAGTGGGAGAGGGGAGATGGGTAGCGGGGAGATGGGTAGAGGGAGAGATGGGTAGAGGGGGAGATGGGTAGATGGATAGGAGGAGGGCTAGGGGGTGATGGGTAGAGGAGGAGAGTGGGAGAGGGGAGATGGAGAGGTGGATAGGAGGAGGGAGGAGGGCTAGGGGGTGATGGGTAGAGAGGGAGATGGAGAGATGGGGAGATGGATAGAGGGGGAGAAGGGAGATGGCTAGGGGGTGATGGGGAGAGGGGGGGAGGGATTGTTAAGACTGTAGTGACAGACACCTCATTAGACCTGTCATCAGTGTGATCTTACTGGTAGAGTGCTGGGTACCTTCCTCAAGTTTCAAAGGGTCGGTTAACCGGTTACCTCATACACAACATAAATGGCCCATTCCCATTATAGTTCACAGGCAGGACAGTCTAGCACACAGTACACTGCATTCTAGTTCACAGACAGGACAGTCTAGCACACAGTACACTGCATTTGAGTACACAGACAGGACAGTCTAGCACACAGTACACTGCATTATAGTTCACAGGCAGGACAGTCTAGCACACAGTACACTGCATTATAGCTCACAGGCAGGACAGTCTAGCACACAGTACACTGCATTATAGCTCACAGACAGGACAGTCTAGCACACAGTACACTGCATTTGAGTACACAGACAGGACAGTCTAGCACACAGTACACTGCATTATAGTTCACAGGCAGGACAGTCTAGCACACAGTACACTGCATTATAGTTCACAGACAGGACAGTCTAGCACACAGTACACTGCATTTTAGTTTAGTTTAGTTTTTTTGCATACATGGCAGCTAAAAGCTGAATTGTGAATATAAGTACAAACATAAAACATCAACAAATCAATAAAATATTAAATGGAACAGGAAGCCGGATGGATGATCAGGGAAGCAGGTCTGATGGATGATCAGGGAAGCAGATCTGACGGATGATCAGGGAAGCAGATCTGACGGATGATCAGGGAAGCAGATCTGACGGATGATCAGGGAAGCAGATCTGACGGATGATCAGGGAAGCAGATCTGATGGATGATCAGGGAAGCAGATCTGATGTCACTTTGCAGTTCCACCACACGCTGCTACAGTGCCTTGCGAAAGTATTCGGCCCCCTTGAACTTTGCGACCTTTTGCCACATTTCAGGCTTCAAACATAAAGATATAAAACTGTATTTTTTTGTGAAGAATCAACAACAAGTGGGACACAATCATGAAGTGGAACAACATTTATTGGATATTTCAAACTTTTTTAACAAATCAAAAACTGAAAAATTGGGCATGCAAAATTATTCAGCCCCCTTAAGTTAATACTTTGTAGCGCCACCTTTTGCTGTGATTACAGCTGTAAGTCGCTTGGGGTATGTCTCTATCAGTTTTGCACATCGAGAGACTGACATTTTTTCCAATTCCTCCTTGCAAAACAGCTCGAGCTCAGTGAGGTTGGATGGAGAGCATTTGTGAACAGCAGTTTTCAGTTCTTTCCACAGATTCTCAATTGGATTCAGGTCTGGACTTTGACTTGGCCATTCTAACACCTGGATATGTTGATTTTTGAACCATTCCATTGTAGATGTTGCTTTATGTTTTGGATCATTGTCTTGTTGGAAGACAAATCTCCGTCCCAGTCTCAGGTCTTTTGCAGACTCCATCAGGTTTTCTTCCAGAATGGTCCTGTATTTGGCTCCATCCATCTTCCTATCAATTTTAACCATCTTCCCTGTCCCTTTACCCTCTCTCTTTCTCCTTCACTCTCAAAAGCTGGAGAGGATGTTGGAGCTCAGGATGATTATGTTGACTGATTACTGCCAATATTGCAGGTCCCTGAAGCAAAACGTCTACTCACTTGATTGACTGGAAATTCCCAGAAGGTCTCTAAGACATAAATTATTCAGGTCAGACCGGACGCTGAGGATAATAAACATTTAAATTGTTCACTTTTGAAATTGGCAATATCTGTCTCATAGTGTACATGGAGGGCATAATTCCTTTAATAAAGACACCCTGTGGAGTGTGTGTGTGTGTGTGTGTGTGCGTGTGCGTGTGTGTGTGTGTGTGTGCGTGCGTGTGTGATTTTTCAAAGATAACTAAATCTCTTCCATTACAAATGTTTTTAAAAAATCATGTGACAAGAGGGAAAATGCTGCCATTATTCCACCACACATAGGCTAATGACAATGACCTAAAACACACTCAAAGATAATATACTGTAAATCTAACGTCAGACTGAATGAGCGGCAACCTTGGTCACCGACCGTAGCCTGCGACGTACCGACGTGCTTTCCACCGTTCCAACGTGTTGACGCACAGGAGAGCAGGAAACGATAGACAACAAGAAGTGACTCCTGAGCCGACCGGGAGAGGGACGGCTCCTGTCGAGCTGGACTACCAAAGAAAACTGGATTAAAAGCTTGCATTCGGACGGAAACCTGGTTTATTTGATACGTTGGTAACCCATGGACAAATTGGCCGTGGATACATATTTATCAAGTGCGTTTCGAGCTCAATCCAAGGAGTTTAAAGTTTCCGCGATCTCCTAGTTTTCTTTTTTGCCAGGCTGTGATGTGGTGACGCGGCTCGTCGACGGGAAGCTAAGCTAACGTTAGCTGGCAAAATACACCAGAGAAAATGTGTTTTTAGATATTTTAGTTTTCTTCTGACTTCGTCTTCATTTTTTTTTCATTTGACCCTTGAAGTTGGATTATAAACACTTTTTTATATATATATATATGCTTTGCCTGGTATTGTCTTGGACAGTAACATTACACTTTTTAGTTGCAGTCCAATGAGCTATCGTAACCGGCTGTAGTGCCGAGCTAGCTCTGGACATTTGATTGCTAACGGTAGCTAGCTATCTAGCTACATCTGTTTCCACTTTTGTTCCTTGTAAGGAGTGTTGCCTAACTACACTTTTTTTCTTCCCTTGAACAAAGTATAGAAAATGTTAGGATGAGTTAATAATTGTGTGTCTGTATATTATATGTGCAAACACTAATAATCAGTTTGACTCACTTTTATCTTTGTGCAATGCAGAAGTCACTACCGTTAGCGAAATAGCTAGCTAGAGTTGTTGCCCTCTGATGTGGGTCTGGCGGGGCGGCCCTTGGAGTTATCTCTTTTTGTTCGCCGTCGGGGACCTTTAAGTCTGGATGGTTTTCAACATTTCATTGGATTTAATGTTTTGAATGGCTTGGATTATTCATACAATTGTACCGTTGTATTAGTTGAACGAACTGGCTAGAAGTTAAGTTGAAGAAAGCTCGGCAACATAAATAGAAAAGTGGACATCCACAAAGGAATTTCGCCTACTTTGCAAAGGTAACGTTAGCTAACTATTGATCTATTTGCATTAATGTATAATCTTTTTATTGTACCAGCTTTACTAACTTTCTACCAGACATATGTCATGTGTTAAGTCCATTTGGTTCACAGCTCTAGAAAGGAGTGCATCTGGCAGTAACTTAATTAACTTATTTAACTTAACTTCCTCCTATACCTTTCGATAACTGCCAATTGATTGATCTAGTTAGCTAGGTGTCCGTACTCAGATTTTATGCCTCCTGCCTTGAGTTTGAAAGAGAGACTGTTCTACACTAGACCTACAGTACCAACACAACGCGCCTTGGCAGCTAGTTTGTTTATCAAAAACAGTCACATTCCAGACCGAAAGTATTAGCGTTACGCTTTCCCCGTGACCTTGCTGCTATGGTTTACACATTAATGTTACCGGACTTTGACCCTCTTGTCTCTCTCTCTTCGGACTTTAGCCTACCTGTAGCAGCCTTGTTTACGCTGGTATGTTAGCAGCCCGTCCAGTACGAACGCTGTGTACGTTTTGTTCAGTGGATGTGCATAGGGACTTCAGCCTTATGTAACGCTACTTGGTGATGTAGGTGTACCCCCCCCCCCCCCCCTCCTCCCAACTCACTGCATTGAGATGTCTACAACTGAACTGCCATACTGTGAAGCCTACTGACATGATGGACTTGTTGTTTTGTACATTGAGGTAGTTACACTACAGAGTATTGTTACCATCTGTCATTCTGTCTCGTGCTCTTCAGTAGGGCTCCTCCCCCCCAAACTCCATTGTTTTGTTGGTTTGACCTTGTTACTGGAGAGCTGCTGTCCATTTTGCCTACGTGAAAATTAGGTTACATTTGGCAGCAGCCAATCAGAATATTTCTCACCTAGATATGTGGGGGATTTGGATGGTTTTGGCTCAGTGACGGGCCTGCTTTGTAAACAAGCTCCTAAGGTACAGTGCCACTGCTCCGGTCCCTGAACTGAACACAGTGGCTTCTGAAAGCAAGTGCCTTTGGCGTTGAAGGCCGTGGAAGAAGAAGAAAGGAAAGCCCTAGTCCTCCCCGGGCCACCCAGTAAAAAATGCACTTTGTTCCAATTCATTAGCTGCAGTTCCGTTTGTTTAAAAAAAATGTAGCTCACATGATTCTGGGCTTTCCCGCCTGGAGGCCCGTCTACAGGGCCTAATCGCCAGTGTTGAGCCCCCTGTTGTGGAGCCAGTGGATGGAGTCAACCACTCAGTCAGGCCTGCATCCCCAACATCTTATGCCTGCCCATTTACAATGGAAAACCATATTACTGTACACACACATCCAGAGTGATTGTGAGTGTAGGCTAGGTCTACATGTGTTTGTGTACATTGGGTTTCTTAGTGTCTGGTCAATGGAAGGGCTGAGTAGTGGTCTGGCTTCATCATCTGATGCACCACAGGCTTTGGTGCAAACCTCAAGCACAAATCTCCAGTTAGGAATTGGCCCTTGGAAAGCATAAAGGACCCCCTCCTTATAACATGTCCTAGCAGCGTATACAGACTCTCTGCGGACCAGGGTCATGATGAAGAACCCATTACTCAGTCTACTGACTCTCTGCGGACCAGGGTCATGATGAAGTCTCAGTATACTGGGTCATGATGAAGAAGTCATTACTCAGTCTACTGACTCTCTGTGGACCAGGGCCATGATGAAGAAGGCATTACTCAGTCTACTGACTCTCTGCAGACCAGGGTCATGATGAAGAAGTCATTACTCAGTCTACTGACTCTCTGCAGACCAGGGTCATGATGAAGAAGTCATTACTCAGTCTACTGACTCTCTGCAGACCAGGGTCATGATGAAGAATCCATTACTCAGTATACTGACTCTCTGTGGACCAGGGTCATGATGAAGAACCCATTACTCAGTCTACTGACTCTCTGCAGACCAGGGTCATGATGAAGAACCCATTACTCAGTCTACTGACTCTCTGTGGACCAGGGCCATGATGAAGAAGTCATTACTCAGTCTACTGACTCTCTGTGGACCAGGGTCATGATGAAGAATCCATTACTCAGTCTACTGACTCTCTGCGGACCAGGGTCATGATGAAGAATCCATTACTCAGTATACTGACTCTCTGTGGACCAGGGTCATGATGAAGAACCCATTACTCAGTCTACTGACTCTCTGTGGACCAGGGTCATGAATTCTCAGTATACTGACTCTCTGTGGACCAGGGTCATGATGAAGAAGGCATTACTCAGTCTACTGACTCTCTGCAGACCAATAGGAACTGGGTCAATAGGAACATTAGCCTGCTGGCCTTACTGGGTCAATAGGAACATTAGCCCAATCTATTTAGGGGGGGATATGTGCCCTATACCTTTGCCTAGAGGGGAGTAGTTCAAAGTCCAGGTACAGGGGGTGGCTTGGGTCTAAAAGGATTTTGTGAGCCTTGCAGGGGGCCCTGATCTTAAAGATCTCATCCAGGCCTGTCTGTTTGACTCCAAGTACCTTGCTTGCTGTGGTGATAATCCTTCTCGGCATATTTGTCTGGCTGACAGTGGCATTGCCAAACCAACAAACAATACAAACAGTTAAAATACTCTCACTGAAAGATTTGTTAAACAGAGTCCGTATAGTACAATTAACATTAAAAGATCCCAGCTTTTTGAGAAAAGTCAGTCTCTGTTGACTCTTTCTTTTGTAGATCAGGTCTGTACATGTACTCCACTGAAGCTTATTGTCCAAGAGGACACCCAGGTATGTGTATTCCTCTACAATCTCTGTGTTCTGACCTCTGATAGATGTTGCAGAGGTAGGTGGTGTTCTCTTCCTGAAGTCTATGCACATCTCTTTGGTCTTGTTGGTATGGAGGACCAAGTGTGATTGGTCACACCACTCTTCAAAGTCATTTCGGACGTTCCTCATCATCATGCAACAGGCTGATCAACAGGCAGTGTCATCAGCGAACTTAACGAGGTGTTTGTCAGGATGGGAACTAATACATCTATTAGTGTATGAGATGTATACTGACTCTCTGCAGACCAGGGTCATATTGCGATATACTGCTCAAAAGAATAAAGGGAACACTTAAACAACACAATGTAACTCCAAGTCAATCACACTTCTGTGAAATCAAACTGTTCACTTAGGAAGCAACACTGATTGACAATAAATTTCACATGCTGTTGTGCAAATGGAATAGACAACATGGGGAAATTATAGGCAATTAGCAAGACACCCCCAATAAAGGAGTGGTTCTACAGGTGGGGACCACAGACCACTTCTCAGTTCCTATGCTTCCTGGCTGACGTTTTGGTCACTTGAATGCTGGCGGTGCTTTCACTCTAGTGGTAGCATGAGATGGAGTCTACAACCCACACAAGTGGCTCAGGTAGTGCAGCTCATCCAGGATGGAACATCAATGCGAGCTGTGGCAAGAAGGTTTTGCTGTGTCTGTCAGCGTAGTGTCCAGAGCATAGAGGCGCTACCAGGAGACAGTACATCAGGAGACGTGGAGGAGGCTGTAGGAGGGCAACAACCCAGCAGCAGGATCGCTACCTCTGCCTTTGTGCAAGGAGGAGCACTGCCAGAGCCCTGCAAAATGACCACCAGCAGGCCACAAATGTGCATGTGTCTGCTCAAACGGTCAGAAACAGACTCCATGAGCGTGGTATGAGGTTCCGATGTCCACCGGTGGGGGTTGTGCTTACAGCCCAACACCGTGCAGGACATTTGGCATTTGCCAGAGAACACCAAGATTGGCAAATTCGCCACTGGTGCCCTGTGCTCTTCACAGATGAAAGCGGGTTCACACTGAGCACATGTGACAGACGTGACAGAGTCTGGAGACGCCGTGGAGAATGTTCTGCTGCCTGCAACATCCTCCAGCATGACCGGTTTGGCGGTGGGTCAGTCATGGTGTGGGGTGGCATTTCTTTGGGGGGCCGCACAGCCCTCCATGTGCTCACCAGAGGTAGCCTGACTGCCATTAGGTACCGAGATGAGATCCTCAGACCTCTTGTGAGACCATATGCTGGTGCGGTTGGCCCTGGGTTCCTCCTTATTATATTAATGGAGTTGTCCTTAACAAACAGGTTGCAGAAAAGCCCATTATTATATTAATGGAGTTGTGCTTAACAAACCGGTTGCAGAAAAGAGTGCTTTGACTGGGCTCTCCTCTTGTTTAATACAGTGGTTTACAGCAGACCTACCAAATAGTTTTGGTTTACTAAATCATACATTCACTCATGCTGCCAAACATACCCTTGTAAAATTGACCATCCTACCAATCCTCGACTTTGGCGATGTCATTTACAAAATAGCCTCCAATACCCTACTCAACAAATTGGATGCAGTCTATCACAGTGCTATCCGTTTTGTCACCAAAGCCCCATATACTACCCACCATTGCGACCTGTACGCTCTCGTTGGCTGGCCCTCGCTTCATACTCGTCGCCAAACCCACTGGCTCCATGTCATCTACAAGACCCTGCTAGGTAAAGTCCCCCCTTATCTCAGCTCGCTGGTCACCATAGCATCTCCCACCTGTAGCACACGCTCCAGCAGGTATATCTCTCTAGTCACCCCCAAAACCAATTCTTTCTTTGGCCGCCTCTCCTTCCAGTTCTCTGCTGCCAATGACTGGAACGAACTACAAAAATCTCTTAAATTGGAAACACTTATCTCCCTCACTAGCTTTAAGCACCAACTGTCAGAGCATCTTACAGATTACTGCACCTGTACATAGCCCACCTATAATTTAGCCCAAACAACTACCTCTTTCCCAACTGTATTTAATTAATTTATTTATTTTGCTCCTTTGCACCCCATTATTTTTATTTCTACTTTGCACATTCTTCCATTGCAATACTACCATTCCAGTGTTTTACTTGCTATATTGTATTTACTTTGCCACCATGGCCTTTTTTGCCTTTACCTCCCTTCTCACCAACTCAACTTGCTTACCTGGTTAAATAAAGGTGAAATAAATAAATAAATAAACATCAGCTACATTGCAGTAACCAGTTAGTGCAATATATATACGTCCTGATTGTGTGTGGAGGCCTTCCCCACTGTGTTCTGTCTTCTCACTGCAAATGAATGTTCTCTCCATGCGTGCCTGCCACTACCCTTCAGACAACAGCTTGGCTCAAGGTGCTGATTTATTGA
The DNA here is from genome assembly GCF_034236695.1 of Oncorhynchus nerka. NCBI lineage: Eukaryota > Metazoa > Chordata > Actinopteri > Salmoniformes > Salmonidae > Oncorhynchus > Oncorhynchus nerka. The sequence continues at coordinate 97,738 of NW_027040151.1, forward strand.
GTGCAGATGGGGAGATAGTGAGAGTACCGTTGTCACGCTGCGCTGGATCTTTATCTTGTTCGCTAGCCGGGAAGGGGGGTGTTTCTGTTGATGGCCTGGGTGTTTCTGTTGATGGCCTGGGTGTTTCTGTTGATGGCCTGGGTGTTTCTGTTGATGGCCTGGGTGTTTCTGTTGATGGCCTGGGTGTTTCTGTTGATGGCCTGGGTGTTTCTGGGTGTTTCTGTTGACGGGCCGGGTGTTTCTGTTGACGGGCCGGGTGTTTCTGTTGAAGGGCCGGGTGTTTCTGTTGAGGGCCGGGTGTTTCTGTTGATGGCCTGGGTGTTTCTGTTGACTGGCCGGGTGTTTCTGTTGACTGGCCGGGTGTTTCTGTTGACTGGCCGGGTGTTTCTGTTGACGGGCCGGGTGTTTCTGTTGACGGGCCGGGTGTTTCTGTTGACGGACCGGGTGTTTCTGTTGACGGGCCGGGTGTTTCTGTTGACGGGCCGGGTGTTTCTGTTGACCGGCCGGGTGTTTCTGTTGATGGCCTGTGTGTTTCTGTTGATGGCCTGTGTGTTTCTGTTGATGGCCTGTGTGTTTCTGTTGATGGCCTGGGTGTTTCTGTTGATGGCCTGGGTGTTTCTGTTGATGGGCTGGGTGTTTCTGTTGATGGGCTGGGTGTTTCTGTTGATGGGCTGGGTGTTTCTGTTGATGGGCTGGGTGTTTCTGTTGATGGGCTGTGTACGTGTGTATTTTGAGAGTGTTAGAGACAAACTTCATAGAATCTCTGCAAGCACTCTGTCACACAGAACATCAGAGATGGCACCACACAGAAATGTCAGCACTTGTAACTTAACACAAGTGTGAGGCCCAGTGTCTCGCGGCCCAGTGTCTCGCGGCCCAGTGTCTCGCGGCCCAGTGTCTCGCGGCCCATCGTGGCAGGGCTGGCAGGTTGTTGTGTCCAGCCCACCCTGGCTATCTTTCTGTGCTCTCGGTTGTGAATGATCTTAATGATTTCCCCAGAGTCAAACATGAAGAAAATACAATGTTGTATGTTCATGATCACCTTGCGGTTTCATGTTTCCGTGTTCGTAATGGTTTTCCATGGAGAGCGCAGCTTAGTGAAGTTGTCATTGATCCTGATGTGTGATAAGTCATTCAACTCTGATGTAAAGATCAAGACGCTATTGAGCTCCGAGGCGTTGTCCTTGTATGTGTTGGCGACTTCTTTCTCTGACATTTTCTCCCTCTCCGTCTCCCATTCCTCTCTCCCTTTTCTCTCTCCACCCCTCTCCTCCTATCCTAGATGATGTGCGAGGTGATGCCCACCATCAGCGAGTCGGAGGGGCCTTCGGGTGGCCGGCGGGGGTCTGGCTCGCCTCTTCATTCGGACTCGGAGGGGCACTTTGAATCTCTGATGGTTTCCATGCTGGAGGAACGCGACCGGCTACTGGACACGCTGAGGGAGACCCAGGAGAACCTAGGCCTGACCCAGGGCAAGCTGCACGAGGTCAGCCACGAGAGGGACTCGCTGCAGAGGCAGCTTAACACCGCCCTGCCCCAGGTAAGAGACCTGCAGCTGGTGCTGGTGCTGCTGGTGTACATAGTGAGGCTGCCGATGCTACTGTACGGGACACATGAGTTCGGTTTACACTGCTCTGTGTTTTTATTTGTTATTTTTGATATATGGTGAAATCACATAAGGCCTGTTTCAAACTGGGTGGTCCTAGCCCTGAATGCTGATTGGCTGACAGCTGTGGTAAATCAGACCGTATGCCACGGGTATGACAACATTTCTCTTTACTGTTCTAATTAAGTTGGGAAGCAGTTTCTAATTCAGAGGTTTGTGATATATGGCCAATATACCCCCCTGCACCCTGGCCTTATTGCTTAAATATACCATTTAATTCTAGACTACTGGGGTAGAGAGAGAGTAGAGCTTGTTCCCACAAGTGGAGAGGGAACCTACTGTATAAGTCCACACTAGCTGCATTTTGTTGTGTGTGTTTAGCTACGGGATGAAAGGCCCTAGTGCAGCCTCTTCCCTCAGCAGATGGCCTTAGTGATTGAGACTCCACAGGGACTCTGGTTAAGGGGGGTTGGTGGTAAACCCCCCCATTACTGTAGTCCCTCAACCAGCCAGTGTAAAACGCCTGAGTTTTAACCTTCTGTTGTCGTTCTGGACGCTCTCCAAGGTTACACAAAGCACTTGTCCGTCCGTCAGATGAACTGCCGTTGCTGTGTCACGCGGTGCTAGAATATGTATGATGGGCTTGATCCTCCTCTGCCCTCTGTAACGGCCACTGCTGACCTCACGGATCACACACACACACACACACACACACACACACACACACACTGCCAGGCCTGTCTGGCTGGTCCAATAAAACAAGTGCTGGAGAGGTTTCTGGTGAGATGAGACTCATGTAATGGCATTGAGACTCATGTAATTGGGGCGGTAGCGTAGCCTAGTGGTTAGAGCGTTGGACTAGTAACCGGAAGGTTGCAAGTTCAAATCCCCGAGCTGACAAGGTACAAATCTGTTGTTCTGCCCCTGAACAGACAGTTAACCCACTGTTCCTAGGCCGTCATTGAAAATAAGAATTTGTTCTTATTTGACTTGCCTAGTTAGATGAAGGTAAATGAAATTGTGTTCCTACAGGAAGTAGTCATACGGACTGTGACATGCATAAACAGAACCGCGGTGTGGCTTTATGTAATTCTAAAGTGTTCATGTCAATTACGTATCTGAACTGGGTAGGTCATGGGCAGGAAGCACCTCAACCAGAGAAGAACTCAGTTTTGTATACTGTGTCGCTGAGGTAAATTCAGGAACGTCTGTGGTTTGGCTGGTGAGGACATTTTGTCTAATGAAATTCCTTCCCTGAAGTGACCTTTGTTCTGGCTTTGGTTGTGGACTTTGATTGGTCTTTATTCAGACTGACTGTGTCTTCAGCTGTTGGTTAGTATTAGTTAGTTTGTTTGTAGCACAGAGTCCTGCATTTCTCTTTCTACTGTAATGAAGAAAAGGTTCTCTCTCTCTCTCGATTAAGCCTTGCACCCGTCTGGTCGGTCTGTATGTGTGTATGATGGAGGCTCGGGTTTCAGTCCCTCTCACAAGGCACATCCTCATGGTTTTACGTTGTGAACCAGGCCCTGGGGGGGATTGGGTGGTTTTACGTTGTGTACCAGGCCCTGAGGGGATTGGGTGGTTTTACGTTGTGAACCAGGCCCTGAGGGGATTGGGTGGTTTTACGTTGTGAACCAGGCCCTGAGGGGATTGGGTGGTTTTACGTTGTGAACCAGGCCCTGAGGGGATTGGGTGGTTTTACGTTGTGAACCAGGCCCTGAGGGGATTGGGTGGTTTTACGTTGTGAACCAGGCCCTGAGGGGATTGGGTGGTTTTACGTTGTGAACCAGGCCCTGGGGGGGATTGGGTGGTTTTACGTTGTGAACCAGGCCCTGGGGGGGATTGGGTGGTTTTACGTTGTGAACCAGGCCCTGAGGGGATTGGGTGGTTTTACGTTGTGAACCAGGCCCTGAGGGGATTGGGTGGTTTTACGTTGTGAACCAGGCCCTGGGGGGGATTGGGTGGTTTTACGTTGTGAACCAGGCCCTGAGGGGATTGGGTGGTTTTACGTTGTGAACCAGGCCCTGAGGGGATTGGGTGGTTTTACGTTGTGAACCAGGCCCTGGGGGGATTGGGTGGTTTTACGTTGTGAACCAGGCCCTGGGGGGATTGGGTGGTTTTACGTTGTGAACCAGGCCCTGGGGGGATTGGGTGTCCTCTGTTAATAATGCACAAGGACCTGGAGTTCAATTAAACCAGCTGTTCTGGGCTCACCAGACGATGGCCGACACTAATACAAAAGCACATCAGATAGGCGGCAGGGTAGCCTAGTGGTTAGAGCATTGGACTAGTAACCGAAAGGTTGTGAGTTCAAATCCCCGAGCTGACAAGGTACAAATCGTTCTGCCCCTGAACAGGCAGTTAACCCACTGTTCCTAGGCCGTCATTGAAAATAAGAATTTGTTCTTAACTGACTTGCCTAGTAAAATAAAATGAACTTAACAGTTTAATTTAACTAAACTATCAGACTAATGATATCCAGAGGAGGGAAAGAGTTATAGTTGTATTCTCCATAGCTGGACAATAGGATGAGAATCCCATAAAAAGCTGTTGGTGTCCTGTACCCTGCCCAGTTTTATACCTTGTTCCTCATTCCGTTTAGAGCGGTCGCTGACCTCACACGGCGTAACACTGTCCTTGGGAACACACGCCTCGCTTTCCTGTCGACCCTTCTCACATCTGGTGCACCAGAGAGGAAGCCAGAGGGTTTTAACCATTTGTTCGGGGCAGAAATGGACTGATGCCTTGAGTGGTCCTCAGAATGCAGAACTCTGAAGAGAAGCAGTTCTATTGCTGATGGAAATGAATTCCTAGACATGTTCTTCACTTTTTTTCTGCTCTAGAAATGGAATCCATCTTTCAACTTTATTGGGTTCTGCACTGCTACCACTCACCAGTTAACTTCCAGTCCCGGCTGTAGCTCCGGGACCTCACCCTGCCGTTCGGGACGTGTCTGTCACCCTGCCGTTCGGGACGTGTCTGTCACCCTGCCGTTCGGGACGTGTCTGTCACCCTGCCGCTCGGGACGTGTCTGTCACCCTGCCGCTCGGGACGTGTCTGTCACCCTGCCGCTCGGGACGTGTCTGTCACCCTGCCGTTCGGGACGTGTCTGTCACCCTGCCGTTGGGGACGTGTCTGTCACCCTGCCGTTGGGGACGTGTCTGTCACCCTGCCGTTGGGGACCTGTCTGTCACCCTGCCGCTCGGGACGTGTCTGTCACCCTGCCTGTCACTGTCTGTCACCCTGCCGCTCGGGACGTGTCTGTCACCCTGCCTGTCACTGTCTGTCACCCTGCCGCTCGGGACGTGTCTGTCACCCTGCCGCTCGGGACGTGTCTGTCACCCTGCCGCTCGGGACGTGTCTGTCACCCTGCCGCTCGGGACGTGTCTGTCACCCTGCCGCTCGGGACGTGTCTGTCACCCTGCCTGTCACTGTCTGTCACCCTGCCGCTCGGGACGTGTCTGTCACCCTGCCCTTCGGGACGTGTCTGTCACCCTGCCGCTCGGGACGTGTGTCACCCTGCCGCTCGGGACCGCGTGGAGCTACGGGTACCCTGCTAACATGCTACGATGCCAGGGCTAATTAAACTCTGTCTGTGGGGGTGCCCCCAGTACACAGAGCTGTGAACAGGAACCATGGAGGTGAACTCTTTATCAGTGTGTGTGCCCAGGAAGAGAGAGGAACCAGTCTGTCATTCTGCTAGGTGATGGTGTCTACAGTACACCACGTCAGGATGTGTGTGCCCAGGAAGAGAGAGGAACCAGTCAGTCATTCTGCTAGGTGATGATGTCTACAGTACACAGAGCTGTGAACAGGAACCATGGAGGTGAACTCTTTATCAGTGTGTGTGCCCAGGAAGAGAGAGGAACCAGTCTGTCATTCTGCTAGGTGATGGTGTCTACAGTACACCACGTCAGGATGTGTGTGCCCAGGAAGAGAGAGGAACCAGTCTGTCATTCTGCTAGGTGATGGTGTCTACAGTACACCACGTCAGGATGTGTGTGCCCAGGAAGAGAGAGGAACCAGTCTGTCATTCTGCTAGGTGATGATGTCTACAGTACACCACGTCATTCAGGATGTGTGTGCCCAGGAAGAGAGAGGAACCAGTCTGTCATTCTGCTAGGTGATGGTGTCTACAGTACACCACGTCAGGATGTGTGTGCCCAGGAAGAGAGAGGAACCAGTCTGTCATTCTGCTAGGTGATGGTGTCTACAGTACACCACGTCAGGATGTGTGTGCCCAGGAAGAGAGAGGAACCAGTCTGTCATTCTGCTAGGTGATGGTGTCTACAGTACACCACGTCAGGATGTGTGTGCCCAGGAAGAGAGAGGAACCAGTCTGTCATTCTGCTAGGTGATGGTGTCTACAGTACACCACGTCAGGATGTGTGTGCCCAGGAAGAGAGAGGAACCAGTCTGTCATTCTGCTAGGTGATGGTGTCTACAGTACACCACGTCAGGATGTGTGTGCCCAGGAAGAGAGAGGAACCAGTCTGTCATTCTGCTAGGTGATGGTGTCTACAGTACACCACGTCAGGATGTGTGTGCCCAGGAAGAGAGAGGAACCAGTCTGTCATTCTGCTAGGTGATGATGTCTACAGTACACCACGTCAGGACAGGTCTGCTCTTGTCAATCCCCCACTATAGGAGCCCTGTGGCAACACCTCAGACATGTTACTACATAGTAAAGGTTGTGGAATGTGAAAGACTGGTGGGAGGGCTTGGTACTAGGCTGTTGGGGGGACACCTGGCTGTTGGGGGGACACCTAGCTATTGGGGGGGGCTGGCTGTTGGGGGGACACCTAGCTATTGGAGGGGGGCTGGCTGTTGGGGGGGGACCTAGCTATTGGAGGGGGGCTGGCTGTTGGGGGGGACACCTAGCTATTGGCTGTTGCTGTTTCGTTTGGCTGGACTCAGTGGCTGCATATCTGACTTATAAAGCTGGAACAGGAAGGGGGGGGCCTCTGGCGTGACTGATTGGTCTCTTTGTCCCTCAGATTGACATTGCCGGGGTACTAGCTTAGCTAATTCACGGTAACCTGGGGTAACAGGACAAACATGCACTAATTACAGGTGCCTCCAATGCACTGTGTAGAGAGACACTGGTTATGGAGCCAGACTGTAAGAGGGGGACCTATAGCAATAATATGTGTTGCCCCCCTCCCTCCTGCCATGTCATCCCATTGCTTTTAATTGGCACCATTACACACCATGTCCCTGTCCCTCTCTGTCCCTCTCCTTCTTTCTGTCTCTCTCCTTTCTCTCTCTCTCCTTTCTCTCTCTCCTTTCTCTCTCTCCTTTCTCTCTCTCCTTTCTGTCTCTCTCTCTCCTTTCTCTCTCTGTCCTTTCTGTCTCTGTCATTTCTGTCTCTCTGTCCCTCTCTCCTTTCTCTCTCTCTGTCCCTCTCTCCTTTCTATCTCTCGCTCTCTCTCTCTCTCTCTCTCTCTCTCACTCTCTCTCTTCCTCTTAATTCAATTTAAATGTTTCAATTGCTCTGTCTGGTCTTGGGAAGCACTGGGTAGGTGGGGAGTGGCTTTACCTGAAAGTTATCAGCCTGCTTGCTAATAGGGCCACACCTCTCCCTCACGCCTCCTGCTTTTCCCCTCCCCCAGAGAGTTGCCCCTCTTGTGGAATGTACTAACATTCCAGGGCAGCGTGCTCATACATCCACAGCCCCTCAACCCTCACAGTCGGTAGTGAACCTCACTGTCAACCCTGTCAGTTAGTAGTAAACGGGACAGTTGTCGGGACAGTTCACTGCTGACTGGGGGGGTTGTCGGGACAGTTCACTGTTGACTGACGGGACAGTTCACTGTTGACTGACGGGACAGTTCACTGCTGACTGACGGGACAGTTCACTGCTGACTGACGGGACAGTTCCCTGCTGACTGACGGGACAGTTCCCTGCTGACTGACGGGACAGTTCCCTGCTGACTGACGGGACAGTTCCCTGCTGACTGACGGGACAGTTCCCTGCTGACTGACGGGACAGTTCCCTGACTGACTCAGGACAGTTCCCTGCTGACTGACGGGACAGTTCCACTGCTGACTGACGGGACAGTTCACTGCTGACTGACGGGACAGTTCACTGCTGACTGACGGGACAGTTCACTGCTGACTGACGGGACAGTTCACTGCTGACTGACGGGACAGTTCACTGCTGACTGACGGGACAGTTCACTGCTGACTGACGGGACAGTTCACTGCTGACATTGACGGGTACAGTTGATTCTCAACTGCCATTCTTTTCCCCCTAATTGACCAGGATGGCCCATTCATTCACACGACCACACACACACTCATTCGCACGACCACACACACACATTCACACGACCACACACACACACACTCATTCACACGACCACACACTCATTCAAACGACCACACACACACTAATTCACACGACCAGCGCCATGAATATATTTCTGATCCCTTCTGTTTTAGACTGTTGACACGGGGGAGGTGTTGTGTTCAGCCCCAGCAGGTTTAATCTAATGTTATGCCCCATATGGTGGAATTGGGCTAATTGTGTCTTTGAGGTCAGTGCCATTTGAAGCACAGTGTGGTTTTGTTCAAGTGGGGAACTGTTTTTCTCTGAGCTCTCTCACGCTCTGTCTCTCTCTCTCTCTCTGTGTGTGTGGTGAATTAAATCAGGCCTGGTTCTTCATGGGCCTGTGATGGTTTGTATTTCTATGTGCTCTACCACCAAGGAGGGGGTGGATGATAGACGGGAAGGGGGGGAAAGTGAAAATGGTAAAGGGTAACAGACAGACAAGGGGAGTCTATGGAGGGCGTGGGGTCTAGTGGAGGGTGTGGGGTCTGGTGCTCTGCTGAGATGGTGTACTGGTCACCACTCTGGGGAGGGGTGGATGAGGGAGGGAGGGAGAGGAAGGTCTTGGATGGGGGGCCAGAGAGGACTGTAGTAATGGCAGGGAGAGAATGGGGGGAAAGTGAAAATGGTGAGGAGAGATGGCAGGGAGAGCTTACTGGTCTTGTGATGGGGCCAGGACAGTAATGGCAAGATGGAGAGCAGTGGGGTCTGTAGTGGAGGGTCGTGGGGTCTGCAGGGTGGAGGGTGATGGGGCCAGTAGAGGACTGGATGGCAGGGAGAGCTTACTGGTCTTGTGATGGGGCCAGTAGAGGACTGTAGTAATGGCAGGGAGAGCTTACTGGTCTTGTGATGGGGGCCAGTAGAGGGACTGGTCTTGTGTGGGGGCCATGGCAGGGAGAGCTTACTGGTCTTGTGATGGGGGCCAGTAGAGGACTGTAGTAATGGCAGGGAGAGCTTACTGGTCTTGTGATGGGGACAGTAGAGGACTGTAGTAATGGCAGGGAGAGCTTACTGGTCTTGTGATGGGGGCCAGTAGAGGACTGTAGTAATGCTCTTATTATAAGATGGAGATTTAGTAAAGTCTCATATACCCATACTAACAGAGAGCAGTGAGGTGTTTCATAGCTCTGACTCTTCCCTCCTCTCTCTTCCCTCCTCTCTCTTCCCTCCTCTCTCTTCCCTCCTCTCTCTTGCTCACTGTGTCCTTTACTGTTTTAAACTCTTCCTTCCTACTCTTTCCCCTCCCTCTTTCCCCTCCCTCTTTCCCTCCCCTTCTCAACTCCAAATGTGATTTGTTTCCGTGGCGTCTTGGTTTAGAGGGCTTCTATAAAATATCTCTGTTTTTCTCCTCGTGTGCCTCCGCCTATTTCACTCTCTCTCTCCTTTCCTCTCTTCAAAGTCCTTTTAGAGTTATGTTCCTTGTTTTAGCATCTTGTTTTAGCATCTTATGTAGTTTCCGAGAGAGGGAGGGAGGGAGAGAGAGAGAGAGGGGGGGAGGGAGGGAGAGAACGAACTGTATTCTATTGATTGTGGTGAATAAATCCAGCCTCACTCTGTATTCCATGGAAAATGTGACGAGGAAAAGGCTGTTTTTTTCATTCACTGGTAGAAGTATGGAGTTGGTGGAGCATAGCCAGGGGATCATTCCTCCTATCCATTGAGGGGACCCTGAGAGGGGCAGAGAAACACAGAGAGAGAGGGGGAGTACAGTAACCCCCACAAAACAATCTACCTAAAGTTCCAGACGTGAGGTTTTTCTGTATATGGTTGTGTAGTCTAAGTTTTGGACATCTGTGAGAGAAAGGTTGAATTTCTCTGCATGGACTTTGAGACCCAGGTCCTGGTACCGGTTCCCACACAAGTCCCCTCCCACTCTGGGTTTGGCCACTCGTGGTCACGGTCCGGTCTGGCAGGTTGGGTCAGGTCCCCTCCTTTCTCCCTCCCACTCTGGGTTTGGCCACTCGTGGTCCGGTCTGGCAGGTTGGGTCAGGTCCCCTTTAGGACCCTCTGACTCTCTAAGACTGGCATGTTTGCTCCTGACTCAGTCCACAGGCTCTCTGTCAACGTTGCACATTACTGCAATGCACTGTTTTCTGCCTGCTGCCATGAAGCACCTCTATAACACAGACCTATGAGGCAGCAGTAGTCTCCTTGAGGCAGCCCTCCCTGCCCTAACCCAGGTTAAGGATTTGGGGGCTGTTAATCTCTGATATCAGAGGGGCTCTGATCAGTGGAAATTAGAGTGGGGTCTTGCCCTCCAGATAAATAATCCATGGTTTGGAACTGGAGTAGGGCAAGGAGTAGTATGGGGGTTCAGGAATGGATTGAACCCAGTAGAGGAATGAGACCCCTCCTCTGAACCTTGGCTCTCTGGAGGCTGAACCTTGGCTCTCTGGGGGCTGAACCTTGGCTCTCTGGGGGCTGAACCTTGGCTCTCTGGGGGCTGAACCGTGGCTCTCTGGGGGCTGAACCGTGGCTCTCTGGGGGCTGAACCGTGGCTCTCTGGGGGCTGAACCGTGGCTCTCTGGGGGCTGAACCGTGGCTCTCTGGGGGCTGAACCGTGGCTCTCTGGGGGCTGAACCTTGGCCCTCTGGGGGCTGAACCTTGGCCCTCTGGGGGCTGAACCTTGGCCCTCTGGGGGCTGAACCTTGGCCCTCTGGGGGCTGAACCTTGGCCCTCTGGGGGCTGAACCTTGGCTCTCTGGGAGCTGAACCTTGGCCCTCTGGGGGCTGAACCTTGGCTCTCTGGGGGCTGAAATGACAGGCTTCTCTGAATTACGCCCCATCTCTGTTTTCATTCCACTAATTGTGTGTGTGTGTGTGTGTGTGTGTGTGTGTGTGTGTGTGTGTGTGTGGGAGACACTGTGTTGGCTGATGTAAAGCTCCTTAACCTGAGAGTGGCTTACCACAGTACAGGGTGTTGTGGCCTCATAAGGCCTTGTAGCAGTGGAGCCATCTAACCCAGACATCACTGTAGCTATAATACTTAAAGGGCCAGACCTCTAACCTCTCCTCGGCGGACCCACCCCTCCATGTAATGTCTGGGGGTCCCGAGGAGAGGTTAGAACCACTGATCTAGATCACCCCCACCCCTCCATGTAATGTCTGGGGGTCCCGGGGAGAGGTTAGAACCACTGATCTAGATCACCCAACCCCCCAACCCCCCACCCCTCCATGTAATGTCTGTGGGTCCCGGGAGAGGTTAGAGAACCACTGATCTAGATCACCCCCCCCCCCCCACCCCTCCATGTAATGTCTGGGGGTCCCGAGGAGAGGTTAGAACCACTGATCTAGATCACCCCCCCTCCATGTAATGTCTGGGGTCCCGGGAGAGGTTAGAGAACCACTGATCTAGATCACCCCCCACCCCTCCATGTAATGTCTGGGGTCCGAGGGGGTTAGAACCACTGATCTAGATCACCCCCCCTCCATGAGAGGTTAGAACCACTGATCTAGATCACCCCCCTCCATGTAATGTCTGGGGGTCCCGGGGAGAGGTTAGAACCACTGATCTAGATCACCCCCCCACCCCTCCATGTAATGTCTGGGGGTCCCGAGGAGAGGTTAGAACCACTGATCTAGATCACCCCCCCCCTCCATGTAATGTCTGGGGGTCCCGGGAGAGGTTAGAGAACCACTGATCTAGATCACCCCCCACCCCTCCATGTAATGTCTGGGGGTCCCGGGAGAGGTTAGAACTACTGATCTAGATCACCCAACCCCCACCCCCCCACCCCTCCATGTAATGTCTGTGGGTCCCGGGAGAGGTTAGAGAACCACTGATCTAGATCACCCCCCACCCCTCCATGTAATGTCTGTGGGTCCCGGGAGAGGTTAGAGAACCACTGATCTAGATCACCCCCCCCACCCCTCCATGTAATGTCTGGGGGTCCCGAGGAGAGGTTAGAACCACTGATCTAGATCACCCCCCTCCATGTAATGTCTGGGGTCCCGGGAGAGGTTAGAGAACCACTGATCTAGATCACCCCCCCCCCCCCCCCCCCACCCCTCCATGTAATGTCTGGGGGTCCCGAGGAGAGGTTAGAACCACTGATCTAGATCACCCCCCTCCATGTAATGTCTGGGGGTCCCGGGGAGAGGTTAGAACCACTGATCTAGATCACCCCCCCCCCACCCCTCCATGTAATGTCTGGGGGTCCCGAGGAGAGGTTAGAACCACTGATCTAGATCACCCCCCCCCCCTCCATGTAATGTCTGGGGGTCCCGGGGAGAGGTTAGAGAACCACTGATCTAGATCACCCCCCACCCCTCCATGTAATGTCTGGGGGTCCCGGGGAGTGGAACGGCATGTAGAATTAGTTCCAGTCCTCCTTAGACCCACTATTCCACCAATAGACGCAGCGTATGAACATAGAGCCCCTGCATGGGGACATTGGACATACAGGGACATTCACCACCAATGTTTTCCTCCCAGGATACAAATAACATCCAAGGAACCAAACTGAAACTGGGAGAGACTGGGCTAGAGAGGGGGAAAACTCAGTGACTTACCGAGAGAGTGTGAGAAAAGGAGTGCGAGATGGGGAGAAAGAGGGACAGTACAGGAGACTGAGACAAAGGAGTGAGAGAGGGGGAGAAAGAGGGACAGAACAGGAGACTGAGACAACGGAGCGAGAGAGGGGGAGAAAGAGGGACAGAACAGGAGACTGAGACAAAGGAGCGAGAGAGGGGGAGAAAGAGGGACAGAACAGGAGACTGAGACAAAGGAGCGAGAGAGGGGGAGAAAGAGGGACAGAACAGGAGACTGAGACAAAGGAGCTAGAGAGGGGGAGAAAGAGGGACAGAACAGGAGACTGAGACAAAGGAGCTAGAGAGGGGGAGAAAGAGGGACAGTATGAGAGACTGAGACAAAGGAGCTAGAGAGGGGGAGAAAGAGGGACAGTATGGGAGACTGAGACAAAGGAGCTAGAGAGGGGGAGAAAGAGGGACAGAACAGGAGACTGAGACAAAGGAGTGAGAGAGGGGGAGAAAGAGGGAGAAAGAGGGACAGAACAGGAGACTGAGACAAAGGAGCGCGAGAGGGGGAGAAATAGGAAGAAAGAGGGACAGAACAGGAGACTGAGACAAAGGAGTGAGAGAGGGGGAGAAAGAGGGACAGAACAGGAGACTGAGACAAAGGAGCGCGAGAGGGGGAGAAATAGGAAGAAAGAGGGACAGAACAGGAGACTGAGACAAAGGAGTGAGAGAGGGGGAGAAAGAGGGACAGAACAGGAGACTGAGACAAAGGAACGAGAGAGGGGGAGAAAGAGGGAGAAAGAGGGACAGAACAGGAGACTGAGACAAAGGAGCGAGAGAGGGGGAGTCTCTTACCAGATGTAACAGCAGAGTAGAGAGTCTGTTATACCAGTGTTGCTGCAGTCTCTTACCAGATGTAACAGCAGAGTAGAGAGTCTGTTATACCAGTGTTGCTGCAGTCTCTTACCAGATGGAACAGCAGAGTAGAGAGTCTGTTATACCAGTGTTGCTGCAGTCTCTTACCAGATGGAACAGCAGAGTAGAGAGTCTGTTATACCAGTGTTGCTGCAGTCTCTTACCAGATGGAACAGCAGAGTAGAGAGTCTGTTATACCAGTGTTGCTGCAGTCTCTTACCAGATGGAACAGCAGAGTAGAGAGTCTGTTATACCAGTGTTGCTGCAGTCTCTTACCAGATGGAACAGCAGAGTAGAGAGTCTGTTATACCAGTGTTGCTGCAGTCTCTTACCAGATGTAACAGCAGAGTAGAGAGTCTGTTATACCAGTGTTGCTGCAGTCTCTTACCAGATGGAACAGCAGAGTAGAGAGTCTGTTATACCAGTGTTGCTGCAGTCTCTTACCAGATGGAACAGCAGAGTAGAGAGTCTGTTATACCAGTGTTGCTGCAGTCTCTTACCAGATGGAACAGCAGAGTAGAGAGTCTGTTATACCAGTGTTGCTGCAGTCTCTTACCAGATGTAACAGCAGAGTAAATAACAGTTTCAGGAGATGCTGCATGCCATGGGCCAGGCTCCAGCTCAACACACTGTTCAGCCAAGGTCCTTTCTGGCTTTACAGTGTGTAGTGCCCTGGTGAGCCCCGAGCCGGGAGCCCGTTGTCTGGGGTACTCTGGCTTTACAGTGTGTAGTGTGTAGTGCCCTGGTGAGCCCCGAGCCGGGAGCCCGTTGTCTGGGGTACTCTGGCTTTACAGTGTGTAGTGTGTAGTGCCCTGGTGAGCCCCGAGCCGGGAGCCCCTTGTCTGGGGTACTCTGGCTTTACAGTGTGTAGTGTGTAGTGCCCTGGTGAGCCCCGAGCCGGGAGCCCGTTGTCTGGGGTACTCTGGCTTTACAGTGTGTAGTGCCCTGGTGAGCCCCGAGCCGGGAGCCCGTTGTCTGGGGTACTCTGGCTTTACAGTGTGTAGTGCCCTGGTGAGCCCCGAGCCGGGAGCCCGTTGTCTGGGGTACTCTGGCTTTACAGTGTGTAGTGCCCTGGTGTGCCCCGAGCCGGGAGCCCGTTGTCTGGGGTAGTCTGGCTTTACAGTGTGTAGTGCCCTGGTGAGCCCCGAGCCGGGAGCCTGTTGTCTGGGGTACTCTGGCTTTACAGTGTGTAGTGTGTAGTGCCCTGGTGAGCCCCGAGCCGGGAGCCCGTTGTCTGGGGTACTCTGGCTTTACAGTGTGTAGTGCCCTGGTGTGCCCGGAGCCGGAGGCCCATTGCCTGGGGTACTCTGGCTTTACAGTGTGTAGTGCCCTGGTGTGCCCCGAGCCGGGAGCCCGTTGTCTGGGGTACTCTGGCTTTACAGTGTGTAGTGCACTGGTGAATCCCGAGCCGGGAGCCCGTTGTCTGGGGTACTCTGGCTTTACAGTGTGTAGTGCCCTGGTGTGCCCGGAGCCGGAGGCCCATTGCCTGGGGTACTCTGGCTTTGTAGTGTGTAGTGCCCTGGTGAGCCGGGAGCCCGTTGTCTGGGGTACTCTGGCTTTCGCCCCACAGATGCCTGGAGTTGTGTGGTTCAGGGCCAAACGTCTCCGTGGCTTCAGATTGCAGAGTGCTGTTGGGAGCCTGGTATCAACACCACTGGCATTTACATTGTATTCTACATGTGTACTTGTTTTTCAGTTCCCTGCCATCCTACGTGCTTATTAAAGACATGCTGACTAAGTGTTTGTTTTTTAACCTCTGGATGTGTCAATGTGTCGTTCGTACATACAGATTTACTGTTTTTGCCACCAAATCCCTCGTTTGAAAGCAACGGTCTTTCTGGAAGCTGGAAGCCGTGTCATTTCCCTGTATCTTCCACCCTGTGGGCCCGGCCCCCTGTCAACTGGGAGTTCCACCATGTGGGCCCGGCCCCCTGTCAACTGGGAGTTCCACCATGTGGGCCCGGCCCCCTGTCAACTGGGAGTTCCACCATGTGGGCCCGGCCCCTGTCAACTGGGAGTTCCACCATGTGGGCCCGGCCCCTGTCAACTGGGAGTTCCACCATGTGGGCCCGGTGTCAACTGGGAGTTCCACCATGTGGGCCCGGCCCCCTGTCAACTGGGAGTTCCACCATGTGGGCCCGGCCCCCTGTCAACTGGGAGTTCCACCATGTGGGCCCGGCCCCCTGTCAACTGGGAGTTCCACCATGTGGGCCCGGCCCCCTGTCAACTGGGAGTTCCACCATGTGGGCCCGGCCCCCTGTCAACTGGGAGTTCCACCATGTGGGCCCGGCCCCCTGTCAACTGGGAGTTCCACCAATGTGACTCACCCGTCTGTATCATGAATAGAGACACCTCCCGACAGGAGAGTGTAGAGGGCTCACCTCCCGACAGACGAGACGACCCGCTGTAGAGGGCTCACCTCCCGACAGACGAGACGACCCGCGGTAGAGGACTCACCTCCCGACAGACGAGACGACCCGCGGTAGAGGGCTCACCTCCCGACAGACGAGACGACCCGCGGTAGAGGGCTCACCTCCCGACAGACGAGACGACCCGCGGTAGAGGGCTCACCTCCCGACAGATGAGACGACCCGCTGTAGAGGGCTCGCCTCCCGACAGACGAGACGACCCGCGGTAGAGGACTCCCTCCCGACAGACGAGACGAGGCGGTAGAGGGCTCACCTCCCGACAGACTGAGACGACCCTCGGTAGAGGGCTCACCTCCGACAGACAGAGACCCGCGGTAGAGGGCTCACCTCCCGACAGACGAGACGACCCGCTGTAGAGGGCTCAGACAGACGAGACGACCCTCGGTAGAGGGCTCACCTGTAGAGGGCTCACCTCCAGACAGACAGAGACTGGACAGAGGGCTCACCTCCCGACCCAGCGGTAGAGGAACCTCCCGACAGACAGAGCGGTAGAGGACTCACCTCCCGACAGACGAGACGGAGGTGAGAGGGCTCACCTCCCGAAGAGGGACGTGTAGAGGGCTCACCTCCCGACAGCGAGACGAGGGCGGAGAGGGCCACCTCCCGACAGATTTAATAGAGGACTCACCTCCCGACAGATGAGTGACCCGCTGTAGAGGGCTCGCCTCCCGACAGATGAGAAGATGAACAGGGCTCCAGAGCGAGACGAGGGGGAGTAGAGGACTCTTTCTTGAGACAACCCGCGTAGAGGGCTCACCTCCCGACAGACGAGACGACCCTCGGTAGAGGGCTCACCTGCGACCCGCAGAGGGCTCACCTCCCGACAGACGAGACTGACAGAGGGCTCACCTCCCGACAGACGAGGACCCTCGGTAGAGGGCTCACCTCCGACAGACGAGACGACCCGCGGTAGAGGGCTCACCTCCAGACAGACGAGACATCCGGTAGATCCTCCCGACAGACGAGATTGAGACAAAGGACTCCCCTCCCGCAGAGAGGAACACCTGCTCTCACCTCCCGACAGACCGAGAGGGAGAAAGAGGGCTCGCCTCCCGACAGAGACTGACCAGACAGAGGACTCGCCTCCCGACAGACGGGGACGAAAGGGGGACAGTAGAGGACTGAGCCAACAGACGGGACGAGGGGTAGAGGACTCACCTCCTGACAGACTGAGACAAAGGATTAGAGGGCTCACCTGTGACAGACGAGACTGTTATTAAACCCGACTTCAATCAGTGTAGACGAGAGTTGGGAGGAGCTCACCGGGTTAAAGAGGATACCAGTGGGCTTTTAAGACGATAGAGGACATGTATTGACAGACGAGACGAGAGTATGGTATACCAGGGCTCACCTGTGCCATTCAGAGCCAGAGGACTCAGCAGAGTAGATGAGATATTAGAGGGTGTTTCCCGACAGACGAGACGACCCCGGTAGAGGACTCCCTCCCGACAGACGAGACGACTGTAGAGGGCTCACCTCCCGACTCCTTTCTAGAGGGCTCTTTCCCTGTAGTGTCTCACCTCCCGACAGACGAGACGACCCCTGTCTGGGGCTAGTGCCCTGAGGGCTCCTCCCCGGACATCTCTCTCCCGACAGACGAGACTTTACCCCTAGAGGTAGCTCACCTGGTGACAGACGAGACGACCCCGGTAGAGGGCTCACCTCCCGACAGACGAGACGACCCTCTAGAGGACTCACCTCCCGACAGATGCAGACGACCCGCGGTAGAGGGCTCACCTCCCGACAGACTTCGAGTGTAGAGGGCTCACCTCCCGACTCGAACAGAGGGCTTACATTGTACTCCCCGTAGAGGGCTCACCTCCCGACAGATGAGAAGACCCGCTGACTAAGTGTTTGTTTTTAACCCCCGTTCCGCTGTATCTTGAGGACTCCCTCCCCAGCAACGGTCTCTGGAAGCTAGAGGGCTCACCTCCCGACTCCACCCTCGGTAGAGGGCTCCCTCTCAACAGACCGGCCCCCTGTAGGGGCTCACCTCCCGACCCGACCCCTGTCAACTGGGGCTCCACCTCCCGACCCGTCAACTGGGACCCCATAGAGGGCTCACCTCCCGACAGACTGGGACGTTCCCCTAGAGGGCTCACCTCCAGACAGACTGGAGACGTCCACCAGAGGGCTCACCTCCCGACAGACTGGGAGTTCCCCATGTGGGCCCGGACCCCCTCTCCCCATGAGGGCTCCCCCCGTCAACTCTCCCGCCCCCCGACAGACTGGGAGTTCCACCTCCCGCCCCCGTCTCTCCCGTCAGACTCCCCGACTCACCTCTCAGATGAACCCCGCTGTCTGGGCTCACCTCCTGACAGACGAGACCCCTCGACCTCTAGAGGGCTCACCACCCGACAGACGAGACGACCCCGGTAGAGGGCTCACCTCCCGACAGACGAGACGACCAGCGGTAGAGGGCTCACCTCCCGACAGACGAGAGGCGACCAGCGGTAGAGGGCTCACCTCCCGACAGACGAGACGACCCGCGTGTCTCACCTCCCGACAGACGAGACGACCCGCGGTAGAGGGCTCACCTCCCCTCCCCGCGGTAGAGGGCTCACCTCCAGACAGACGAGACGACCTCTAACATCACACCCCTCTGTTACCCACCAGACATCTGAACACACAGAGGCTGCTCCCATTTCATTCAAATGGGTGCATGTCTCATATTTCTGTGTGTGTGTGTGTACATGCTGTTCCAGAGCCAGTACTGTTCTTTCTTCAGACAAACGTGCGTCTATTTGCACAATGTCTCTTGTTTACATTCACTTGGAAATGTCCAATCCTATCAAACATGACATCCGGTAGATCCCCTCTCTCTCATTGTGTACAAAGCATTAGGAACACCTGCTCTTTCCATGACACAGACTGACCAGGTGAAAGATACGATCCCTTATTGATGTCACCTGTTATTAAATCCACTTCAATCAGTGTAGATGAAGGGGAAGAGACGGGTTAAAGAAGGATTTTTAAGCCTGGAGACATGTATTGTGTCTGTGCCATTCAGAGGGTGAATATGTATATTTAGTGTTTCTCTCTCCTCCCGGTCTCTCTATCGTATCTCTCTCTCTCTCTCCCCCGTCTCTCTCCCCCCTCTCTCTCCTCTCTCCCGTCTCTCTCCTCCCCGTCTCTCTCTGTCTCTCTCCTCCCCGTCTCTCTCTGTCTCTCTCCTCCCCGTCTCTCTCCTCCCCGTCTCTCTCCTCCCCTCTCTCTGTCTCTCTCCTCCCCGTCTCTCTCTCTCTGTCTCTCTCCTCCCCGTCTCTCTCTCTCTCTCCCCCTCTCTCTCTCCTCCCCGTCTCTCTCTGTCTCTCTCCTCCCCGTCTCTCTCTGTCTCTCTCCTCCCCTCTCTCTCTCCCCTCTCTCTCCCCTCTCTCTGTCTCTCTCCTCCCCGTCTCTCTCCTCCCCGTCTCTCTCTCTCCTCCCCTCTCTCTCTCTCCCTCTCTCTCCTCCCGTCTCTCTCTGTCTCTCTCCTCACATGTCTCTCTCCTCACATGTCTCTCTCCTCCATGTCTCTCTCCTCCCTGTCTCTCTCTCCTCCCCGTCTCTCTCCCTCTCTCTCCCTCTCTCTCTCTCTCCTCCTCTCTCCCCTCCCTGTCTCTCTCGCTCTCCCCCTCCCTGTCTCTCTCGCTCCCCCCTCCTCTCTCTTCTCTCTCTCTCTCCTCCCCGTCTCTCTCTCTCTGTCTCCTCCATGTCTCTCTCCTCTCTCTCCTCACATGTCTCTCTCCTCTCTCCCTCCCTGTCTCTCTCTGTCTCTCTCCCCCTCTCTCTCTCTCTCTCTCCTTCCCGTCTCTCCCCCCCGTCTCTCCTCTCTCCTCCCCGTCTCTCTCTGTCTCTCTCCTCACATGTCTCTCTCCTCACATCTCTCTCTCTCTCTCTCTCCTCCCTGTCTCTCTCCTCTCTCTCCTCTCCCCTCTCTCTCCTCCCCTCTCTCTCTGTCTCCTCCTCCCCGTCTCTCTCCTCCCCGTCTCCCCTCTCTCTCCTCCCCGTCTCTCCTCTCCCTCCCCGTCTCTCTCTGTCTCTCTCCTCATCTCTCTCTCCTCTCTCCCCTCCCTGTCTCTCTCGCTCTCCCCCTCCCTATCTCTCTCGCCCCCCCCTCTCTCTCCTCTCTCTTCCCCTCTCTCTCCTCCCCGTCTCTCTCCTCACCGTCTCTTTCCTCCCATCTCTCTGACAGAGGTTGTCGTTGTGGTGTAAACATGTAAGTGATGTAAAGTGAGTTTATCTCTGTGTGTTTAATCAAACAGGGCTGCTCCCTGTCTCTGTCTGACGCATCACAGACAGACCCATATGGTGGTGTGTGTTTTCATGACTCTACTGTCTACACTGTTTGGCTTTACACAGACCTGTTAATGAGGACTGTTCTGTTTGGGTTTACACAGACCTGTTAATGAGGAGAGTTCTGTTTGGGTTTACACAGACCTGTTAATGAGGACTGTTCTGTTTGGGTTTACACAGACCTGTTAATGAGGACTGTTCTGTTTGCTTTACACAGACCTCTGACTGTTCTGTTTCTTTACACAGACCTGTTAATGAGGAATGTTCTGTTTGGGTTTACATAGACCTGTTAATGAGGACTGTTCTGTTTGGGTTTACACAGACCTGTTAATGAGGACTGTTCTGTTCTGTTTGGGTTTACACAGACCTGTTAATGAGGACTGTTCTGTTTGGGTTTACACAGACCTGTTAATGAGGACTGTTCTGTTTGGGTTTACACAGACCTGTTAATGAGGACTGTTCTGTTTGGGTTTACACAGACCTGTTAATGAGGACTGTTCTGTTTGGGTTTACACAGACCTGTTAATGAGGACTGTTCTGTTTGGGTTTACAGACCTGTTAATGAGGACTGTTCTGTTTGGGTTTACACAGACCTGTTAATGAGGACTGTTCTGTTTTTACACAGACCTGTTAATGAGGACTGTTCTGTTTGGGTTTACACAGACCTGTTAATGAGGGTTCTGTTTGGGTTTACACAGACCTGTTAATGAGGACTGTTCTGTTTGGGGTTACACAGACCTGTTAATGAGGACTGTTCTGTTTGGGTTTACACAGACCTGTTAATGAGGACTGTTCTGTTTGGGTTTACACAGACCTGTTAATGAGGACTGTTCTGTTTGGGTTTACACAGACCTGTTAATGAGGACTGTTCTGTTTGGGTTTACACAGACCTGTTAATGAGGACTGTTCTGTTTGGGTTTACACAGACTTGTTAATGAGGAATGTTCTGTTTGGGTTTACACAGACCTGTTAATGAGGACTGTTCTGTTTGGGTTTACACAGACCTGTTAATGAGGACTGTTCTGTTTGGGTTTACACAGACCTGTTAATGAGGACTGTTCTGTTTGGGTTTACACAGACCTGTTAATGAGGACTGTTCTGTTTGGGTTTACACAGACCTGTTAATGAGGACTGTTCTGTTTGGGTTTACACAGACCTGTTAATGAGGACTGTTCTGTTTGGGTTTACACAGACCTGTTAATGAGGACTGTTCTGTTTGGGTTTACACAGACCTGTTAATGAGGACTGTTCTGTTTGGGTTTACACAGACCTGTTAATGAGGACTGTTCTGTTTGGGTTTACACAGACCTGTTAATGAGGACTGTTCTGTTTGGGTTTACACAGACTTGTTAATGAGGTCTCTCTCTGAAGTGTCCTTCTGGAATGAGGGAGTGAGCTGTCATACTGGAATGAATTTTGGGGCTACTGAGTGGGGCAGCGGTCTAAGGCACTGCTCAGTGCTGAGAGGCATCACTACAGACACCCAGGTTCGAATCAGGGAGGGAGGGAGGGGGAGGGAGTCGTCATACTGGAGGGAGGGAGGGAGGGAGGGAGTCGTCATACTGGAGGGAGGGAGGGAGGGAGTCGTCATACTGGAGGGAGGGAGGGAGGGAGTCGTCATACTGGAGGAGGGAGGGAGGGAGTCGTCATGCTGGAGGGAGGGAGGGAGGATGCTGGAGGGAGGGAGGGAGTCGTCATACTGGAGGAAGGGAGGGAGGGAGTCGGGAGGAGCCGTCATACTGGAGGGAGGGAGGGAGGGAGGGAGGGAGTCGTCATGCTGGAGGGAGAGGAGGGAGGGAGGGAGTCGTCATGCTGGAGGGAGGGAGGTCATGCTGGAGGGAGGGAGCCGTCATGCTGGAGGGAGGGAGGAGTCATGCTGGAGGGAGGGAGCCGTCATGCTGGAGGGAGGGAGCCGTCATGCTGGAGGGAGGGAGCCGTCATGCTGGAGGGAGGGAGCCGTCATGCTGGAGGGAGGGAGTCATGCTGGAGGGAGGGAGCCGTCATGCTGGCGGGAGGGAGCCGTCATGCTGGAGGGAGGGAGGGAGGGAGTCGTCATGCTGGAGGGAGGAGTCGTCATGCTGGAGGGAGGGAGTCGTCATGCTGGAGGGAGGGAGGTCATGCTGGAGGGAGGGAGTCATGCTGGAGGGAGGGAGCGTCATGCTGGAGGGAGGGGTCATGCTGGAGGGAGGGAGATGCTGGAGGGAGGGAGCGTCATGCTGGAGGGAGGGAGGATGCTGGAGGGAGGGAGCTGTCATGCTGGAGGGAGGGAGGGAGGGAGGGAGAGAGAGGGAGCTGTCATGCCGGAGGGAGGGAGAGAGGGAGCTGTCATGCTGGAGGGAGGGGAGGGAGGGAGGGAGCTGTCATGCTGGAGGGAGGGAAGGGCTGTCATGCCGGAGGGAGGGAGGGAGAGAGGGAGCTGTCATGCCGGAGGGAGGGAGAGAGGGAGCTGTCATGCCGGAGGGAGGGGAGAGGGAGCTGTCATGTGAGGGAGGGAGGGAGGGAGGGAGCTGTCATGCCTGGAGGGGGTCATGTAAATGGAGGGAGGAGGGAGGGAAGAGGCAGACAAGATGCCTCCCGACGCTGGTGGTGTCCCACAGCAGCAAATACAGGTTTCTGTTAATACAGAACAGTTTCTGTGTTCATTTATCCCACCAGATATCTAGACTGTAATACCAGGAGGACAACAGGTCGCAGGTAGCCTAGCGGTTAGAGCACTGACCAAGTTATCCAAAGGTCGCTATTCCCGAATCCCCATGCCGACAAGGTGAAACACAAGTTGATGTGCAAGGCACTTAATCCTAGTTGCTCCAGGGGTCTGTGTTGATAATGGTTGACCCTGGCTGTGACCCCAGTCTCCGAGGGTGTCTCAGGGGCAGTTTGGATATGCAGGCACACGGAGACACTCGGTGCACTCAGTTAGACACCCACACACATCACACTCTCAACATATATTCTAGGAAGCCGTGCTGACAGGCGTAAGATAAACGATCTCCAGTGGTATTTTTCCCCCCCTGAAGCGCTAGGTCAGAAATGAAAGGAGAGCATTCAGCTGTGCTTTTGTCCCACTCTGCTCTCAGGCCTCTTAGTTCTGCAGTGATGGATGGACAGTGGACAGACAGACACGCTGCTTATCAGTTGAGCCCACATTAGGCCGTTACCACGGGGCCCTTAGCCTAGATAGACTTGTGTGCTAAACATTAAAGCATGTCTGACCGAAGCCTTTTTTGCCTTTGGTGATGTAGAAAAGAGAAAAGCTGCCCTTGGTGTCCGGTTTGGTCACATGTCTTTAGTACAAAGAGGAGAGAAACACACAGGGGCAGCACAGAGGCGAAAAAATAAAGCGACAGAGGTTGCAGATTTATTTTCATAGTTTGTGACATTTTGAAAATGTAGTGTTTTTTAAAGTGCCAGGATTTCATACTCAATTTGGCTTTTCATCTAGTTTGATTAGCCGCATGCTATTGAGGAAGGGAATCTTGTATCGAGACCCTCGTGTTTGACGACAACTGATAATTAGCATAATTATTAGAGAAGGGGGCGGGTCTGGATAAAAATGAAACAAGGCAACATTTGGTGATGCCTTACTGAAGATGCAACGAGGGGGGGGGGGGGGGGGCAACAAAAGTAAAGTAATGCAATGTAATCCGATTACTTTTACGAGTAACTAGCAATATCATGTATTACTTTTCAACACTTGGTAATACATTAATAGTTACTTTTGAAGTAAGGTGTGCGTTATTTTTTAGAATCATAACCCTACCGGGCGAGCGTTTTCATGATCTGATCTCAACTTGTTTCCTCATTTAACCAGAACTGGCGGCGTGAGAGAGAGATTTTGAATGAAAAGCCAGCTAACCTGTACAGATGTTTGTCCTCCAGTATATATGGCTAATTCAGCAGCCCAGATGACAGTGCAGCACACTAGACTAGCACAGGAAAGCAGCGCCACAGATGAATGGAAGAACTAACCGGCCTATCAGATGGGAGGAGGAACTAGTGATTAGTGATTAGACCTGAAGGAGTAACCAGCCTATCAGATGGAAGGAGGAACCAGTGATCAGACCTGAGTTAGTAACCAGCCTATCAGATGGAAGGAGGAATCAGACCTGAGTTAGTAAACTATCAGATGTTCAGACCTGAGTTAGTAACCAGCCTATCAGATGGAAGGAGGAACCAGTGATCAGACCTGAGTTAGTAACCAGCCTATCAGATGGAAGGAGGAACTAGTGATCAGACCTGAGTTAGTAACCAGCCTATCAGATGAATGGAGGAACCAGTGATCAGACCTGAGTTAGTAACCAGCCTATCAGATGGAAGGAGGAACTAGTGATCAGACCTGAGTTAGTAACCAGCCTATCAGATGGAAGGAGGAACTAGTGATCAGACCTGAGTTAGTAACCAGCCTATCAGATGGAGGAGGAACCAGTGATCAGACCTGAGTTAGTAACCAGCCTATCAGATGGGAGGAGGAACTAGTGATCAGACCTGAGTTAGTAACCAGCCTATTCAGATGGAAGGAGGAACCAGTGATCAGACCTGAGTTAGTAACCAGCCTATCAGATGGAAGGAGGAACTAGTGATCAGACCTGAGTTAGTAACCAGCCTATCAGATAGTGATCAGGAGTTAGTAACCAGCCTATCAGATGGGAGGAGGAACTAGTGATCAGACCTGAGTTAGTAACCAGCCTATCAGATGGAAGGAGGAACTAGTGATCAGACCTGAGTTAGTAACCAGCCTATCAGATGGAAGGAGGAACTAGTGATCAGACCTGAGTTAGTAACCAGCCTATCAGATGAATGGAGGAACCAGTGATCAGACCTGAGTTAGTAACCAGCCTATCAGATGGAAGGAGGAACTAGTGATCAGACCTGAGTTAGTAACCAGCCTATCAGATGGAAGGAGGAACTAGTGATCAGACCTGAGTTAGTAACCAGCCTATCAGATGAATGGAGGAACCAGTGATCAGACCTGAGTTAGTAACCAGCCTATCAGATGGAAGGAGGAACAGTGATCAGACCTGAGTTAGTAACCAGCCTATCAGATGGAAGGAGGAACTAGTGATCAGACCTGAGTTAGTAACCAGCCTATCAGATGGGAGGAGGAACTAGTGATCAGACCTGAGTTAGTAACCAGCCTATCAGATTTAGTGATCAGACCTGAGTTAGTAACCAGCCTATCAGATGGAAGGAGGAACTAGTGATCAGACCTGAGTTAGTAACCAGCCTATCAGATGGAAGGAGGAACTAGTGATCAGACCTGAGTTAGTAACCAGCCTATCAGATGGGAGGAGGAACTAGTGATCAGACCTGAGTTAGTAACCAGCCTATCAGATGGGAGGAGGTAGTGATCAGACCTGAGTTAGTAACCAGCCTATCAGATGGAAGGAGGAACTAGTGATCAGACCTGAGTTAGTAACCAGCCTATCAGATGGAAGGAGGAACCAGTGATCAGACCTGAGTTAGTAACCAGCCTATCAGATGGAAGGAGGAACCAGTGATCAGACCTGAGTTAGTAACCAGCCTATCAGATGGGAGGAGGAACTAGTGATCAGACCTGAGTTAGTAACCAGCCTATCAGATGGGAGGAGGAACTAGTGATCAGACCTGAGTTAGTAACCAGCCTATCAGATGGAAGGAGGAACTAGTGATCAGACCTGAGTTAGTAACCAGCCTATCAGATGGAAGGAGGAACTAGTGATCAGACCTGAGTTAGTAACCAGCCTATCAGATGGAAGGAGGAACTAGTGATCAGACCTGAGTTAGTAACCAGCCTATCAGATGGAAGGAGGAACTAGTGATCAGACCTGAGTTAGTAACCAGCCTATCAGATGGAAGGAGGAACTAGTGATCAGACCTGAGTTAGTAACCAGCCTATCAGATGGAAGGAGGAACTAGTGATCAGACCTGAGTTAGTAACCAGCCTATCAGATGGGAGGAGGAACTAGTGATCAGACCTGAGTTAGTAACCAGCCTATCAGATGGGAGGAACCAGTGATCAGACCTGAGTTAGTAACCAGCCTATCAGATGGAAGGAGGAACTAGTGATCAGACCTGAGTTAGTAACCAGCCTATCAGATGGAAGGAGGAACTAGTGATCAGACCTGAGTTAGTAACCAGTCTATCAGATGGGAGGAGGAACCAGTGATCAGACCTGAGTTAGTAACCAGCCTATCAGATGGGAGGAGGAACCAGTGATCAGACCTGAGTTAGTAACCAGCCTATCAGATGGAAGGAGGAACTAGTGATCAGACCTGAGTTAGTAACCAGCCTATCAGATGGGAGGAGGAACTAGTGATCAGACCTGAGTTAGTAACCAGCCTATCAGATGGGAGGAGGAACTAGTGATCAGACCTGAGTTAGTAACCAGCCTATCAGATGGAAGGAGGAACTAGTGATCAGACCTGAGTTAGTAACCAGTCTATCAGATGGGAGGAGGAACTAGTGATCAGACCTGAGTTAGTAACCAGCCTATCAGATGGAAGGAGGAACTAGTGATCAGACCTGAGTTAGTAACCAGCCTATCAGATGGAAGGAGGAACTAGTGATCAGACCTGAGTTAGTAACCAGCCTATCAGATGGAAGGAGGAACAGTGATCAGACCTGAGTTAGTAACCAGCCTATCAGATGGAAGGAGGAACTAGTGATCAGACCATCTAACCAGCCTATCAGATGGGAGGAGGAACTAGTGATCAGACCTGAGTTAGTAACCAGCCTATCAGATGGGAGGAACCAGTGATCAGACCTGAGTTAGTAACCAGCCTATCAGATGGAAGGAGGAACTAGTGATCAGACCTGAGTTAGTAACCAGCCTATCAGATGGAAGGAGGAACTAGTGATCAGACCTGAGTTAGTAACCAGTCTATCAGATGGGAGGAGGAACCAGTGATCAGACCTGAGTTAGTAACCAGCCTATCAGATGGGAGGAGGAACCAGTGATCAGACTCTGAGTTAGTCCAGCCTCAGATGGAAGGAGGAACTAGTGATCAGACCTGAGTTAGTAACCAGCCTATCAGATGGGAGGAGGAACTAGTGATCAGACCTGAGTTAGTAACCAGCCTATCAGATGGGAGGAGGAACTAGTGATCAGACCTAACCAGCCTATCAGATGGAAGGAGGAACTAGTGATCAGACCTGAGTTCTCCAGTCTATCAGATGGGAGGAGGAACCAGTGATCAGACCTGAGTTAGTAACCAGCCTATCAGATGGGAGGAGGAACTAGTGATCAGACCTGAGTTAGTAACCAGCCTATCAGATGGAAGGAGGAACTAGTGATCAGACCTGAGTTAGTAACCAGCCTATCAGATGGGAGGAGGAACTAGTGATCAGACCTGAGTTAGTAACCAGCCTATCAGATGGGAGGAGGAACTAGTGATCAGACCTGAGTTAGTAACCAGCCTATCAGATGGGAGGAGGAACTGATCAGACCTGAGTTAGTAACCAGCCTATCAGATGGAAGGAGGAACTAGTGATCAGACCTGAGTTAGTAACCAGCCTATCAGATGGAAGGAGGAACTAGTGATCAGACCTGAGTTCTCCAGCCTATCAGATGGGAGGAGGAACTAGTGATCAGACCTGAGTTAGTCCTATCAGATGGGAGGAGGAACTAGTGATCAGACCTGAGTTAGTAACCAGCCTATCAGATGGAAGGAGGAACTAGTGATCAGACCTGAGTTAGTAACCAGCCTATCAGATGGGAGGAGGAACTAGTGATCAGACCCTAACCAGCCTATCAGATGGGAGGAGGAACTAGTGATCAGACCTGAGTTAGTAACCAGCCTATCAGATGGAAGGAGGAACCAGTGATCAGACCTGAGTTCTAACCAGCCTATCAGATGGAAGGAGGAACCAGTGATCAGACCTGAGTTAGTAACCAGCCTATCAGATGGAAGGAGGAACTAGTGATCAGACCTGAGTTAGTAACCAGCCTATCTTTGGTAGTGCGCACTCCCTCGACAGTCCAAAACGTTTTGAGATTTTTTTTTTTTTCATCTCCCTTCCATGCAACGTAATATTATAAAGTAACGTGTTACTTTTGTTAAATGTACCGAGTAATATGTATTAGTTTCCAGGTAACTAACCCCAACACTGATTGTCAGTATGGGAGAGCCTAATATGTTGATATTTGTTGCTTACTGAATCTCTTCCTAAACACTATGTACTAAATAGTATGTTGTCGATTAGTGAACGGCTCCATTTCTACTAAATAGTATGTTGTATGGTTAGTACACAGTATTTGGTTTTTTGGTTAGTAGTAGGCAAGACAGATTTCAGACAGACAGTGATAAGAGACAGAGAGATGAAGGGAGACCAAGAAGGAGAGTGTGGGTAAATGGAAGGAAAGGAGAGAGTCTCTCTCTCTCTCATCTCTCCTCTCCTGTCTCTGTCTCTCTCCATCTCTCTCTCTCTCTCTCTCCTCTCCATCCTCCTCTCTCTCCTGTCTCTGTCTCTCCATCTCTCCTCCTCTCTCTCCTGTCTCCTCTCCATCTCCTGTCCTCTCTCTCCTCTCTCTCCATCTCCTCCTCTCTCCTCTCGTCTCTCCTCTCCATCTCTCTCCTCTCTCTCTCTCTCCTCTCTCTCCTCTCTGCTCTCTCTCCTGTCTCTCTCTCTCTCCATCTCCTCTCGCTCCTCTCCTGTCTCTGTCTCTCTCTCCTGTCTCTCTCTCCTCTCCTCTCCTCTCTCTCCTGTCTCCTCTCCATCTCTCGCTCTCTCTCCTGTCTCTCCATCTCTCCTCCTCGTCTCTCTCCTGTCTCTCTCTCTCTCTCCTCTACTCTCTCCTGTCTCCATCTCTCCTCTCGCTCTCTCCCCTCTCCTCTCCTCTCGCTCTCTCCTGTCCTCTCTCTCTCTCTCCTCTCCTCTCTCTCCTGTCTCTGTCTCTCTCTCCTCTCCTCCTCTCTCTCCTGTCTCTGTCTCTCTCCTCTCGCACTCTCTCTCCTGTCTCTCTCTCTCTCTCCTCTCGCTCTCTCTCCTGTCTCTCTCCTGTCTCTCTCTCTCCTGTTGACTGTCTCTCTCCTGTCTCGCTCTCTCTCTCTCTCTCTCCTGTGTCTGCTCTCTCCTGTCTGTCTCTCTGCTCTCTCCTGTCTGACTCTCCCTCTCCTGTCTGTCTCTCTCCCTCTCCTGTCTGTCTCTCTCCCTCTCCTGTCTGTCTCTCTCTCTCTCCTGTGACTGTCTCTCCTGTCTCTCTCTCTCCTGTCACTCACTGTCACTCACTCACTCAGTCACTCGCGGCTGGTTGACATCAGACTCTGTGTGGAATTGCCCAACATTCCAACTGTCACATAATGACCCCTTTGCCAGCCTCCTCCTCCTCCCTCACTGCTAAAGGATGGGCACTTATGCAATGGTCAGGCCAATCAAAAACTCCCATGGTCTCTCGTGTGACTGTCTCAAAGAAGTAGATCAATATATAAGAGAGGGAAAGAAGACTGCTTCCTCAGGCCTGTTGTGTCAGTGTGTGTGTGTGTGTTGCCCTGAATGTGTGTGTTGACGTGAGTGTGTGTGTGTTTACGTGAGTGTGTGTAGTTGCCCTGAGTGTGTGTTGACTGTCAGGTGTGTTTACGTGAGAGTGTGTGTTTACGTGAGTGTTGTGTGTTCACGTGAGTGTGTGTGTGTTTACGTGAGTGTGTTGACTGTCAGTGAGTGTGTGTGTTTACGTGAGTGTGTCTGTCAAAGAAGGCCTGGATACTCAGGGAACCAAACATCAGGATGGTTGATTCTGTCGGAACCATACGGGATCTGTTAAGGGCTGTGGGTGGGTGTGGGGTGTATAGGGCTAGAGTCTCTAGTTGGTAAACTGCATGTAGTCTTAATGCATGGTGACTGTTGATTGAATGGGATGATGGAAGACTGGAGGGAGACTTTGAATTGGCAAAGGAAAGGTCTCTCCTGTCTCTCTTCTACTGTTCTCTTGTCCTGTGATGTCTCTTCTACTGTCCCCTCCATCTCTCCTGTCCTCTCTCTTCTACTGTCCTGTCTCTCCTACTGTCCTCTCTCTCCTGTCCCCTCCATCTCTCCTGTCCCCTCCATCTCTCCTGTTGTTCTCTTCTACTGTCCTCTCTGTCCTCTCCTTTCCCCTCCATCTCTCCTTTTCCCTCCATCTCTCCTGTCCTCTCTTCTTGTCCTCTTCTAGGAGTTTCTCCTGTCTCTCTAACTCTCCTGTCCCCCATCTCTCCTGTGTTGTCCTGTCCCCTCCATCTTCCTGTCCTCTCTCTCCTGTGTTCTTCTACTGTCCCCTCCATCTGTCCTCCTCTACTGTTTCCTGCCATCTCTCTCCCCTGTGTCCCCTCTCCATCTGTCCTTTACTGTCCTCTCCATCTGTCCTCCTCTACTGTCCTCTCTCCATCTGTCCTTGTACTGTCCCCTCTCCATTTGCTCCCCTACTGTCCCCTCTCCATCTGTCCTTGTTGTCCTGTCTCCAGGAGTTTGCTGTCTCTCTCATCTTGTGTTAATCTGTCCTGTTCCATCTGTCCGCCTCTACTGTCCTCTCTCCATCTCTCCTCATCTACTGTCCTCTCTCCATCTCTCCTCTCTCCATCTCTCTCTCTACGTCCATCTCTCCTCATCTATGTGTTCCATCTCTTGTCTAGGAGTTTCCTGTCTCTCTAACGTTCCTCCTCTACTGTCCTCTCCATCTCTCCTCCTTGTTGTCTCCAGGAGTTTCCATCTGTCTCCTCTACGTTGTCCATAATCCTGTTACTGTTGTCCAGGAGTTTGCTGTCTCTCCATCTTGTCCTCTAATGTCCTCTCCATTGTCCTGTCTAGGAGTTTGCTGTCCCCTCCATCTCTAACGTTGTGTCCATGTTGTCCAGGAGTTTCTCTCCTCCTCTACTGTCCCCTCCATCTCTCCTAGGAGTTTACTGTCCCCTCCATCTCTCCTGTCTACTGTCCCCTCCATCTCTGTTGTCTTCCTCTACTGTCCCCTCCATCTCTCTCCTCTTGTCCCCTCCATCTGTCCTCCTCTTGTTCTCCTAGGAGTTTACTGTCTCCTCTCCATCTCTCCTCCTTACTGTCTCCTCTCCATCTCTCCTTGTCTACTGTTTGCTCTCCATCTCTCCTCCTCTACTGTCCTCTCCATCTCTCCTCCTCTACTGTCTTTCCATCTCTCTCTAACTGTCTCCTGTTGTCCTCTGAGAGATGGAGAACTGTCTCTCTGAATAGATATATTATAATCTTAGTTGTTGAAACCCCAGTTGTATTTTGCAGTCATTCTGAAACAGTGGTAATTGTACTTCAATCGTATTTTTATTAAATTCTCACATGAACATGAAATGTTTTCTTTGCACCTTAAAAGGTGACTGTCAGGATGTGTGTAGTTGCCCTACCTGTGACTGCCAGGAAGTGTTAGTTGCCCAACCTAACGTTGACTGTCAGGAAGTGTGTGTTGCCCTACTTGTTGACTGTCAGGATGTGTGTAGTTGCCCTACCTTTGACTGTCAGGAAGTGTGTAGTTGCCCTACTTGTTGACTGTCAGGATGTGTGTGTTGTACCTGTTGACTGTCAGGAAGTTTGCTGCCCTACTTGTTGACTGTCAGGATGTGTTGTTGCCCTACCTGTTGACTGTCTAATGTTGTGTTAAGTGTGTGTTGTTGTTGACTGTCAGGAGTTTAGTTGCCTCTACCTGTTGTGTTAATGTGTTGTACCTGTTGACTGTCAGGAAGTTTGCCCTACTTGTCTCTCAGGAAGTGTGTAGTTGCCCTACTTGTTGACTGTAATGTGTTGCCCTACCTGTTGACTGTCAGGAAGTTTGTTGATGTCTCTCTAACGTTGTGTTAATGTGTTGTTGTCCAGGAGTTTGCTGTCTCTCTAACGTTGTGATAATGTGTTGTTGTCCAGGAGTTTGCTGTCTCTCTAACGTTGTGATAATGTGTTGTTGTCCAGGAGTTTGCTGTCTCTCTAACGTTGTGATAATGTGTTGTTGTCTAGGAGTTTGCTGTCTCTCTAACGTTGTGTTAATGTGTTGTTGTCTAGGAGTTTGCTGTCTCTCTAACGTTGTGTTGTTGTCTAGGAGTTTGCTGTCTCTCTGACGTTGTGTTAATGTGTTGTTGTTGTTGTCTAGGAGTTTGCTGTCTCTCTAACGTTGTGATAATGTGTTGTTGTCTAGGAGTTTGCTGTCTCTCTAACGTTGTGTTAATGTGTTGTTGTCCAGGAGTTTGCTGTCTCTCTAACGTTGTGTTAATGTGTTGTTGTTGTCCAGGAGTTTGCTGTCTCTCTAACGTTGTGTTAATGTGTTGTTGTCTAGGAGTTTGCTGTCTCTCTAACGTTGTGTTAATGTGTTGTTGTTGTCCAGGAGTTTGCTGTCTCTCTAACGTTGTGTTAATGTGTTGTTGTCTAGGAGTTTGCTGTCTCTCTAACGTTGTGCTGTTGTCTAGGAGTTTGCTGTCTCTCTGACGTTGTGTTGTTGTCTAGGAGTTTGCTGTCTCTCTAACGTTGTGTTGTTGTCTAGGAGTTTGCTGTCTCTCTGACGTTGTGTTGTTGTCCAGGAGTTTGCTGTCTCTCTAACGTTGTGATAATGTGTTGTTGTCTAGGAGTTTGCTGTCTCTCTGACGTTGTGTTAATGTGTTGTTGTTGTTGTCTAGGAGTTTGCTGTCTCTCTAACGTTGTGTTAATGTGTTGTTGTTGTTGTCCAGGAGTTTGCTGTCTCTCTGACGTTGTGTTGTTGTCCAGGAGTTTGCTGTCTCTCTGACGTTGTGTTGTTGTCTAGGAGTTTGCTGTCTCTCTGACGTTGTGTTGTTGTCCAGGAGTTTGCTGTCTCTCTAACGTTGTGTTAATGTGTTGTTGTCTAGGAGTTTGCTGTCTCTCTAATGTTGTGTTAATGTGTTGTTGTCTAGGAGTTTGCTGTCTCTCTAACGTTGTGTTAATGTGTTGTTGTTGTTGTCCAGGAGTTTGCTGTCTCTCTGACGTTGTGTTGTTGTCCAGGAGTTTGCTGTCTCTCTGACGTTGTGTTGTTGTCCAGGAGTTTGCTGTCTCTCTGACGTTGTGTTAATGTGTTGTTGTCCAGGAGTTTGCTGTCTCTCTGACGTTGTGTTGTTGTCCAGGAGTTTGCTGTCTCTCTGACGTTGTGTTAATGTGTTGTTGTTGTTGTTGTTGTTTTCCAGGAGTTTGCTGCGCTGACCAAGGAGGTGAATGTGTGTCGGGAGCATTTGATGGAGAGGGAGGAGGAGATCGCTGAGCTCAAGGCTGAGAGGAACAACACACGGGTCAGTCTCACACACAGTCCCCTTCCAGTCCCTAGCATAGTCCATTAACAGTGTCAGACCCACACTGGTTTGACCTGTGAGTGTTCGTTTGTGTTTTAGTAGTACGTGTGTTTTTGAGAGGGCTTGATCTTTGTTCTGAGGATTAGGTCACCCCTAATGAGTGGTTGACAGAGCACCCGCCCTCCCAGGTCACAGCACAGACAGCCATAGGATAATTGCCCTGTCTGTCACTTCTCTGCTCAGGCCTAGTGGCAGATGTGCGGCTCTAACTGGTTAATCCACCTGCCAGTCCAGTTGAAATGAGCAGAGTCTGGGTCAGTCTAATTAGGAACAATGGACACTGACTGGGGAGAGGAGGGAGGGGAGGAATTAGAGGGGAGGGAGGAGGAATTGAAAGAGGGGGAGGGAAGGTGGGAGGAGGAGGAGGAGATGGAGGGTAGAATATGGGAGGATGGAGGGTAGAATATGGGATGGAAGGGGAGTGGATGGATGGAGGGTAGAATATGGGAGGATGGGAGGATGGAGGGTAGAATATGGAAGGAAGGGGAGTGGATGGATGGAGGGTAGAATATGGTAGGGAGGGAGGATGGAGGGTAGAATGTGGGAGGAAGGGGGGAAGGGGGTAGGGGGGATATGAAGGGGGAAGGGGAGATTAAGGGATGAGTCTGGGCTTTGTCAGCCTGCAGCTGTGATGGGACCCCCCTGAGCTGCTCAACCACATGGGATTGAGCACAACACACACTCGTGTGTAAACATGTCTGTGCTATTTCACAATCCTGTGTGTGTGTGGCGTGAACAAGCTGTTTGAAACTTGTGTATTCTGTGATGACCGTAGCTTCTCCTGGAACGTGTGTGTTTGTGTAACATGATGAGTAACATCTGATCTGTGTTCTGTGATGACCGTAGCTTCTCCTGGAGCATCTGGAGTGTCTGGTGTCTCGTCATGAACGCAGTCTGAGGATGACGGTGGTGAAGAGGCAGGCCCAGTCTCCTGCCGGGGTCTCCAGCGAGGTAGAGGTCCTCAAGGCACTCAAGTCCCTGTTCGAACACCACAAAGCCCTGGACGAGAAGGTTGGTAGGGGGGAGGACATCGTCTGCCTGCTAATATCTTCTTTTGTAGAGATGTAATGGCAAGTGTGTAAAATGGAGACTAATAATTGTCTGTTTTCCAGGTCAGGGAGAGACTGCGTGTGGCTTTAGAAAGATGCAGCCAGCTGGAAGAACAGCTCACATCACAACACAAAGAGGTAAGCCTCATCTGACCATCCTGTGGTGACCCCGTGGTAACCCCGTGGTAACCATCTAGTAACCCTGTAGTAACCCTCTAGTAACCCTGTAGTAACCCTCTAGTAACCCTCTAGTAACCTGTGGTAAACCTGTAGTAACCCTGTGGTAACCATCTAGTAACCCTGTGGTAACCCTCTAGTAACCCTGTGGTAACCCTGTGGTAAACCTGTAGTAACCCTGTGGTAACCATCTAGTAACCCTGTGGTAACCATCTAGTAACCCTGTGGTGACCCTGTGGTAACCATCTAGTAACCCTGTAGTAACCCTCTAGTAACCCCGTGGTAACCCTCTAGTAACCCTCTAGTAACCCTGTGGTAAACCTGTAGTAACCCTGTGGTAACCATCTAGTAACCCTGTGGTAACCATCTAGTAACCCTGTGGTGACCCTGTGGTGACCCTGTGGTAACCATCTAGTAACCCCGTGGTGACCCCGTGGTGACCCTGTAGTAACCCTGTGGTAACCATCTAGTAACCCTGTGGTGACCCTGTGGTAACCCTGTAGTAACCCCGTGGTAACCCTCTAGTAACCCTGTAGTAACCCCGTGGTAACCCTGTGTACACACACATCTAAAAGTACAATCGTGGAATTAAGATGTATATACTATATACTATGTATATACTATATATACTATTGGGACGAGCAATGTCGGAGTGGCATGGACGTAAATACAGTAGGCTAGTATACAATATATTCCTATGAAATGGGTAAAGCAGTATGTAAACATTATTAACGTGACCAGTGATTCCATGTCTATGTATATTGGGCAGCAGCCTCTAACGTGCAGGGTTGAGTAACCGAGTGGTAGCCGGCTAGTGATGGCTATTTAACAGTCTGTTGGCCTCCACCCTCTTGAGAGCCCTGCGGTAGCGGCCGGTGATACAGCCCGACAGGGTGTTCTTAATTGTGCATCTGTAAACGTTTTTGTGAGGGTTTTAGGTGTCAAGACAAATTTCTTCAGCCTCCTGAGGTTGAAGAGGCGCTGTTGCGCGTTCTTCACCACACTGTCTGTGTGGGTGGACCATTTCAGGATGTCAGTGACGAAGTCTGAGGCACTTGAAGCTTTTCAACTTCTCCACTGCGGTCCCAAAGATGTGGATAGGGGTGTGCTCCCTCTGCTGTTTCCTGAAGTCCACAATCAGCTCCTTAGTTTTGTTGAGGGAGAGGTTACCTGGTACCACACTCCGAGCCCTGACCTCCTCCCTGTCGGCTGTCTCATCGTTGTTGGTAATCAAGCCTACTACCGTTGTGTCGTCTTCAAACTTGAGGATTGAGTTGGAGGGGTGCTTGGCCACGCAGTTCTGGGAGTACAGGAGGGGGCTGAGCATGCACCCTTGTGGGGCCCCAGTGTTGAGGTTCAGAGAAGAGGTGTTGTTTCTTACCTTCACCACCTAAGGGCTACCCGTCAGGGAGTCCAGGACCCAGTTGCACAGGGAGGGGTTCAGTCCCAGGACCCTGAGTTTAGTGATGAGCTTGGAGGGTACTATGGTATTGAAGGATGAGCTATAGTCTATGAACAGCATTCTTACATAAGTATTCCTCTTGTCCAGATAGGATAGGGCAGTGTGCAGTGCGATGGCGATTGCATCGTCTGTGGATCTATTGGGGCGGTATGCAAATTGAAGAGGGTCTAGTGTGTCTGGTAAGGTAGGGGTGATGTGATCCTTAACTAGCCCCAAGCCTTAGTTCAGTTACCTTTTGCTTTCTTGGGTTCAGGAGCAATGGCGGACATCTTGAAGTAAGTGGGGACAGCAGACTGGGAAAGGGAGAGATTTAATATGTCCGTAAACACTCCAGCTAGCTGGTCTGCGCATGCTCTGAGGTCGCGGCTAGGGGGGCCGGCAGCCTTGCGAGGGCTAACAAGCTTAAACGTCTTACTCACGTCGGCCACTGAGAACAAGCCCCTACATTCCTTGGAAGTGGGCCGCGTTGGTGGCACTGTGTTATCCTCATAGCGGGCCGCGTTGGTGGCACTGTGTTATCCTCAAAGCGGGCCGCATTAGTGGCACTGTGTTATCCTCAAAGCGGGCCACGATGGTGGCACTGTGTTATCCTCAAAGCGGGCCACGATGGTGGCACTGTGTTATCCTCAAAGCGGGCCACGATGGTGGCACTGTGTTATCCTCAAAGCGGGCCACGATGGTGGCACTGTGTTATCCTCAAAGCGGGCCACGATGGTGGCACTGTTACTGATGGTGGTTATCCTCAAAGCGGGCCACGATGGTGGCACTGTGTTATCCTCAAAGCGGGCCACGATGGTGGCACTGTGTTATCCTCAAAGCGGGCCACGATGGTGGCACTGTGTTATCCTCAAAGCGGGCCACGATGGTGGCACTGTGTTATCCTCAAAGCGGGCCACGATGGTGGCACTGTGTTATCCTCAAAGCGGGCCACGATGGTGGCACTGTGTTATCCTCAAAGCGGGCCACGGTGGTGGCACTGTGTTATCCTCAAAGCGGGCCGCGATGGTGGCACTGTGTTATCCTCAAAGCGGGTGAAGAAGCTGTTTGTCTTTTCTGAGGAGCGAGACGTCGGTGTCTCCGCGACGTGGCTGGTCTTCCCTTTGTAATCAGTTGATTGTCTGTCGACCCTGACTCATCCATCTCATGTCTGATCCGTTGAATTGCGACTCCACTTTGTCTCTGTACTGACATTTTGCCTGTTTGTTTGCCTCGTGGAGGGATTCAACCATGTTCCCAGTCATCTTGCCAATGGCGACTCACTCTCGCCCGACAATCAGCAAATCGTATCCATGACAACAGTCCTCACTCGTTTTCCTGGGGGAATAAAAAAGCAATCCATCTTGAATGACTATGGACCTTATTTCATCATTCCTATGTTTAACACGTGGATAAAGAAGAATAGGCTTTGTATGGTGATTACACAGTATCTGTGATGTTGTCTAGTGATTGTTGTCTAGTGATGACACAGTATCTGTAATGTTATACTGTCTAGTGATGACACAGTATCTGTGATGTTATACTGTCTAGTGATGACACAGTATCTGTGATGTTGTCTAGTGATGACACAGTATCTGTGATGTTGTCTAGTGATGACACAGTATCTGTGATGTTGTCTAGTGATGACACAGTATCTGTAATGTTATACTGTCTAGTGATGACACAGTATCTGTAATGTTCCACTGTACACAGATACAGGTGTTGTAGGGACATGAGTCACACATTGATATGAGACTTATTAACTGAGAGCCTGATACTGGGACTCCACGAATGGATGTATACACACAGAATGCACAGAGCTCTCAGGGGAGATGAGTCGTGAATGGGATTAAAATGGACGAAAGGGCTCGAGGATCATGGGAAAGTGGACTAGATTTCTCTCCTGTCCTCTACATCTCTCCTTTGATTCCCTTCGTCTCAGAGAGTAGGGAATTAGCCTAGCAGCACACACACACACACACACACACACACACTTCTCTTACGCTTCTCATTGTGTGTGTCAGCCTGCATGAATGTGTGCGAGTTGGGCATTTAACAGACACTATTATCCAAAGGGACTTAGTCATGTGTGAATATGTTTTACGTGCTGCTGGTCCCGGGAATCAAACCCACTATCCTGGAGTTGCAAGCTCTACCGTCTGACCTGTGAAAGATGGGGAGAGCGTGTCTGCCTGGCAGTGGAGGGATATATGCGTTTGTGTGGTTGGTCCCTGACCGGGGGCCGGCAGCACTAGAATAGCTGTGGTCAGGCTCACAGCCCAAGCTGGACTCTTCCCTGGTGCTTCAGTCTCATGAGTTCACTCACTGTTTTTAAAATGGTGGCCAGACAACACACACAAGTACACACACACACCAGGGGAGGCTGCTGAGGGGAGGACGGCTCATAATAATGTCTGGAACGGAGCGAATGGAATGGCATCAAAGTCATGGAAACCATGGAAACCAGGTGTTTGATGTATTTGACACCATTCCATCGTATTCCTCTCCAGTCATTACCACGAGCCTGTCCTCCCTGATTAAGGTGACACCAACCTCCTGTGATACCCCCCACAGCTCAGCTGTACGTTTCAGTAGGAATCTTCTCTTGCCTCTAAAGCAAGTGTGTGTGTGTGTGTGTGTGTGTGTTTACCTTTTGATGTCAGAGATGGTCATCTGTATTTGCGGATTTGACTAAGTGGGATCAATGAATGCGTTAGCCTGCTAACTTTGAGAAGTCCTCCGATCAGACTGTGGAGTACCTTAGGGGGCTTTTTAACAGTGCTCTGGTCAGACTGTGGAGTCCCTTAGGAGGCTTTTTAACAGTGCTCTGGTCAGACTGTGGAGTCCCTTAGGAGGCTTTTTAACAGTGCTCTGGTCAGACTGTGGAGTCCCTTAGGAGGCTTTTTAACAGTGCTCTGGTCAGACTGTGGAGTCCCTTAGGAGGCTTTTTAACAGTGCTCTGGTCAGACTGTGGAGTCCCTTAGGAGGCTTTTTAACAGTGCTCTGGTCAGACTGTGGA
The DNA here is from genome assembly GCF_034236695.1 of Oncorhynchus nerka. Classification (NCBI taxonomy): domain Eukaryota; kingdom Metazoa; phylum Chordata; class Actinopteri; order Salmoniformes; family Salmonidae; genus Oncorhynchus; species Oncorhynchus nerka. The sequence continues at coordinate 136,705 of NW_027040151.1, forward strand.
GTCCCTTAGGGGCTTTTTAACAGTGCTCTTCAGACTGTGGAGTCCCTTAGGGGGCTTTTTAACAGTGCTCTGGTCAGACTGTGGAGTCACTTAGGAGGCTTTTTAACAGTGCTCTGGTCAGACTGTGGAGTCCCTTAGGAGGCTTTTTAACAGTGCTCTGATCAGACTGTGGAGTCCCATATACCCAGACTACACTGCTCGCGTCGCGTGCGCGAGTGTTACAAAATAAATGTAGAAATCTATATTATTCAATTATTGGACCAACACTGCTCGCGCGCGCCAATGAGCATCTGCGTTGCCAAGGGCTAAAATAGAAGTCAGTTCTATTTGTGACGCAGATCGCGCTGCAAGTCCTGCCTCTCCCATCTCCTCATTGGTTTATAGAAGCAGGTACCCACGTGCCATCTCATTGGTTATACCCATGTGGGTGACTGAAAGACGAATGAGGTCGGTGGCGGTAATGCACCTCATTTGAAAGTTGCCAATCGCTATATAAAGTCCAGAGAAGAAAGGGCCTGGAAGCAGGAGAGATTAATGATGTGCTGCTATTAGTGTCTGGGTTCTGTTTTGTTTTTATTGGGTATTTATTGGTCTTCTATGTATTGGCTGGTCCAATCAAATGTTCCCATTTTGTGGTATTTAATAAAGTACTATCTTCTCCTAGATGTCTTACCTGAGAGAGCAGAACATCCAGAAGAGGTCGCTAGGCGATGGAATGGAAGGGCTCAACCACAACTCTGAGAACACCCCAAGCACAAACGGCAAGGTAGGAAACCTTTTATCCAGAGAGACTTAGTCAGTGCATTTAAATAAGGAAGATAGAACAACCACAAGCCTCCAAGGCCGCGTCCTGCAGCATTTAATATCTACTGTCCTCCTCTCTCAACTAGTCCCTAGTGGTCGTCAGATGGCTCTCTGAGCTAGGAGGAGGTCCAGGGGAAGGGTCAGGGGTTATAGGTCATGTCCTAGTTGTTTCTGTCTATATTTAAGAAACCTAAACCCTGTCTTGTCCCTAGCGGTCGTCAGATGGCTCTCTGAGCCAGGAGGAGGACCTGGGGAAGGTGGGAGAGCTGCAGGAGGTGGTGGCGAGACAGACGTCAGACCTGGGGCAGATGATGGAGCGCATGGCGGCCATGACGGGACGCATCAGCGAGCTGGAGGAGGACCTGGACACGGCACGCAAGGACCTCATCAAGAGTGAAGACGTGAACACACGCCTGCAGAGAGACATACGAGAGGTATGTACTGGATGTTAACTTCTTGCGTCGAGCCATCCGGGATCGTGACTACAGCCTCAAGCCCATTACCATAACGCAACGTTAACTATTCATGAAAATCGCAAATTAAATGAAATAAATATGCTAGCTCTCAAGCTTAGCCTTTTGTTAACAACACTGTCATCTCAGATTTTCAAAAATATGCTTCTCAACCATACCAAAACAAGCATTTGTGTAACAGCATTGATAGTTAGCATAGCATTTAGCGTTAGCATTCAGCAGGCAACATTTTCACAAAAACCAGAAAACCATTCAAATAAAATCATTTACCTTTGAAGAACTTTGGATGTTTTCAATGAGGAGACTCTCAGTTAGACAGCAAATGTTCAGTTTTTCCTGAAAGATTATTTGTGCAGGAGAAATCGGTCCGTTTTCTGCGTCATGTTTGGCTACCAAAAAAAACTCAAATTCATTCATCCAAACGCCAAACTTTCTTCCACATTAACTCCATAATATCGACTGAAACATGGTAAACGTTGTTTAGAATCAATCCTCAAGGTGTTTTTCACATATCTCTTCATGATATATCATTCCTGGAAGTCTCCTCTCTGTCTCAATCACATGGATGAATGCGAGCAGCTTGGAGATTACGCAACAATTTCAACAAAGGACACCGAGCGGACACCTGGTAAATGTAGTCTCTTATGGCCAATCTTCCAATGATATGCCTACAAATACGTCACAATGCTGCAGACAACTTGGAGAAACGATAGAAAGGGCAGGCTAATTTGTGGCGCTTTCACAGCCATATAAGGAGACAATGAAAAACAGAGCGTCAAAAATCCTGCTCATTTCCTGTTTGAAGTGGGGCACTCACAGATAATATCTTTGCAGTTTTGGAAACGTCAGTGTTTTCTTTCCAAAGCTGTTAATTATATGCATAGCCGAGCATCTTTTTGTGACAAAATATTGCGCTTAAAACGGGCACGTTTTTTTATCCAATAATGAAATAGCGCCCCCATAGCTTCAACAGGTTAACGTTACTAACACGCCTGCAGAGAGACGGATGTGTTTTTATGTAAGGATTGTGTATGTTTGTGTAATGGTGTGTGTGTGTATGTATACGGGTGTAGTGTGTGTGTATACGGGTGTAGTGTGTGTGTGTGCTAAACGTATCCGTCTCTCTCTCTGCCCCGTCTAGTCTATGGCCCAGAAGGAGGACATAGAGGAGCGTATCGTCACCCTGGAGAAGAGGTACTTGGCAGCGCAGCGAGAGGCCACCTCCGTACACGACCTCAACGACAAGCTGGAGAACGAAGTGGCCAACAAGGAGTCCCTGTTCCGACAGGTCAGTACACACACACATACACACACACACACAAATCGAACCAACAGCAAGATCAGAGCAGTCATACTGTACAGAGACTATACTAGCCCACCAGTAAGGAGGCCTACAGTATCTCAGGTCTACAGCCTACCAGTAAGGAAGCCTACAGTATCTCAGGTCTACAGCCCACCAGTAAGGAAGCCTACAGTATCTCAGGTCTACAGCCCACCAGTAAGGAAGCCTACAGTATCTCAGGTCTACAGCCCACCAGTAAGGAAGCCTACAGTATCTCAGGTCTACAGCCCACCAGTAAGGAAGCCTACAGTATCTCAGGTCTACAGCCTACCAGTAAGGAAGCCTACAGTATCTCAGGTCTACAGCCTACCAGTAAGGAAGCCTACAGTATCTCAGGTCTACAGCCTACCAGTAAGGAAGCCTACAGTATCTCAGGTCTACAGCCTACCAGTAAGGAAGCCTACAGTATCTCAGGTCTACAGCCTACCAGTAAGGAAGCCTACAGTATCTCAGGTCTACAGCCTACCAGTAAGGAAGCCTACAGTATCTCAGGTCTACAGCCTACCAGTAAGGAAGCCTACAGTATCTCAGGTCTACAGCCTACCAGTAAGGAAGCCTACAGTATCTCAGGTCTACAGCCTACCAGTAAGGAAGCCTACAGTATCTCAGGTCTACATCCTACCAGTAAGGAAGCCTACAGTATCTCAGGTCTACAGCCCAGCTACACTGTGTGTGTGTTGAGGATTTGTGTATTTGGGGGGTTAGTGTGATTGTCGGCTCTTTCCGACAGCAGGAAGAGCCTGCGGGGTCCTGGACCCCTTCTCGTGCATTCACAGACTGCCCAACGCAGCAGGCACTGAATCAGACGCCTCAGACACATTCACTTCTCTCTCTGTTTTCTCTCTGGTCTGCCTGCTCTTCTCTTGTATGTCCTCTTCCCCTCCTTTTGTTTTCTTTCTTGCCTCGATCTCTTCTCTCTTTTTCTAATCTCTATTGGTGGTTTCTCTTTTATTCTGGGCCTCCATGCTGCCAGAACTGGGCCAGCACGCTGCTGGAGGGGAGAGGAGGGAGGGAGACGGCGAACAGAGAAAATAGCTAGCCTTGTTTATAGCAGGGGGATTACATCCAGATTGGAGTTTATCAAGTCATCCCCCAGGCCAACAAGACGGTACCTAAACACTGTATCATCCCCCAGGCCAACAAGACTGTACCTAAACACTGTATCATCCCCCAGGCCAACAAGACGGTACCTAAACACTGTATCATCCCCCAGGCCAACAAGACGGTACCTAAACACTGTGTATCATCCCCCAGGCCAACAAGACGGTACCTAAATACTGTATCATCCCCCAGGCCAACAAGACGGTACCTAAATACTGTATCATCCCCCAGGCCAACAAGACGGTACCTAAACACTGTGTATCATCCCCCAGGCCAACAAGACGGTACCTAAACACTGTATCATCCCCCAGGCCAACAAGACACTATCATCCCCCAGGCCAACAAGACACTGTATCATCCCCCAGGCCAACAAGACACTGTATCATCCCCCAGGCCAACAAGACTGTAACTAAACACTGTATCATCCCCCAGGCCAACAAGACTGTACCTAAACACTGTATCATCCCCCAGGCCAACAAGACGGTACCTAAACACTGTATCATCCCCCAGGCCAACAAAGGTACCTAAACACTGTATCATCCCCCAGGCCAACAAGACGGTACCTAAACACTATATCATCCCCCAGGCCAACAAAACACTGTATCATCCCCCAGGCCAACAAGACGGTACCTAAACACTGTATCATCCCCCAGGCCAACAAGACACTGTATCCTAAACACTGTACCTAAACACTGTGTATCATCCCCAGGCCAACAAGACGGTACCTAAACACTGTATCATCCCCCAGGCCAACAAGACGGTACCTAAACACTGTATCATCCCCAGGCCAACAAAGTACCTAAACACTGTATCATCCCCCAGGCCAACAAGACACTAAACACTGTGTATCATCCCCCAGGCCAACAAGACGGTACCTAAACACTGTATCATCCCCCAGGCCAACAAGACGGTACCTAAACACTGTATCATCCCCCAGGCCAACAAACTGTACCTAAACACTGTGTATCATCCCCAGGCCAACAAGACGGTACCTAAACACTGTATCATCCCCCAGGCCAACAAGAGTACCTAAACACTGTATCATCCCCCAGGCCAACAAGACTGTACCTAAACACTGTGTATCATCCCCCAGGCCAACAAGACACTGTATCATCCCCCAGGCCAACAAGACTGTACCTAAACACTGTATCATCCCCCAGGCCAACAAGACGGTACCTAAACACTGTATCATCCCCCAGGCCAACAAGACGGTACCTAAATACTGTATCATCCCCCAGGCCAACAAGACTGTACCTAAACACTGTGTATCATCCCCCAGGCCAACAAGACGGTACCTAAACACTGTATCATCCCCCAGGCCAACAAGACGGTACCTAAACACTGTATCATCCCCCAGGCCAACAAGACGGTACCTAAACACTGTGTATCATCCCCCAGGCCAACAAGACGGTACCTAAACACTGTATCATCCCCCAGGCCAACAAGACGGTACCTAAACACTGTGTATCATCCCCCAGGCCAACAAGACGGTACCTAAACACTGTATCATCCCCCAGGCCAACAAGACGGTACCTAAACACTGTGTATCATCCCCCAGGCCAACAAGACGGTACCTAAACACTGTATCATCCCCCAGGCCAACAAGACGGTACCTAAACACTGTGTATCATCCCCCAGGCCAACAAGACGGTACCTAAACACTGTATCATCCCCCAGGCCAACAAGACGGTACCTAAACACTGTATCATCCCCCAGGCCAACAAGACGGTACCTAAACACTGTATCATCCCCCAGGCCAACAAGACGGTACCTAAACACTGTATCATCCCCCAGGCCAACAAGACGGTACCTAAACACTGTGTATCATCCCCCAGGCCAACAAGACGGTACCTAAACACTGTATCATCCCCCAGGCCAACAAGACGGTACCTAAACACTGTATCATCCCCCAGGCCAACAAGACTGTACCTAAACACTGTGTATCATCCCCAGGCCAACAAGACACCTAAACACTGTATCATCCCCCAGGCCAACAAGACGGTACCTAAACACTGTATCATCCCCCAGGCCAACAAGACTGTACCTAAACACTGTATCATCCCCCCAGGCCAACAAGACGGTACCTAAACACTGTATCATCCCCCAGGCCAACAAGACGGTACCTAAACACTGTGTATCATCCCCCAGGCCAACAAGACGGTACCTAAACACTGTATCATCCCCCAGGCCAACAAGACGGTACCTAAACACTGTGTATCATCCCCCAGGCCAACAAGACGGTACCTAAACACTGTATCATCCCCCAGGCCAACAAGACGGTACCTAAACACTGTGTATCATCCCCAGGCCAACAAGACGGTACCTAAACACTGTATCATCCCCAGGCCAACAAGACGGTACCTAAACACTGTATCATCCCCAGGCCAACAAGACGGTACCTAAACACTGTATCATCCCCCAGGCCAATCATCCCCCAGACGGTACCTAAACACTGTATCATCCCCCAGGCCAACAAGACGGTACCTAAAACACATCCCCCAGGCCAACAAGACGGTACCTAAACACTGTATCATCCCCCAGGCCAACAAGACGGTACCTAAACACTGTATCATCCCCCAGGCCAACAAGACTGTACCTAAACACTGTATCATCCCCCAGGCCAACAAGACTGTACCTAAACACTGTGTATCATCCCCCAGGCCAACAAGACGGTACCTAAACACTGTATCATCCCCCAGGCCAACAAGACGGTACCTAAACACTGTATCATCCCCCAGGCCAACAAGACGGTACCTAAACACTGTATCATCCCCCAGGCCAACAAGACGGTACCTAAACACTGTATCATCCCCCAGGCCAACAAGACGGTACCTAAACACTGTATCATCCCCAGGCCAACAAGACGGTACCTAAACACTGTATCATCCCCCAGGCCAACAAGACGGTACCTAAACACTGTATCATCCCCCAGGCCAACAAGACGGTACCTAAACACTGTATCATCCCCAGGCCAACAAGACGGTACCTAAACACTGTATCATCCCCAGGCCAACAAGACGGTACCTAAACACTGTATCATCCCCCAGGCCAACAAGACGGTACCTAAACACTGTATCATCCCCCAGGGCAACAAGACGGTACCTAAACACTGTATCATCCCCAGGCCAACAAGACGGTACCTAAACACTGTATCATCCCCAGGCCAACAAGACGGTACCTAAACACTGTGTATCATCCCCCAGGCCAACAAGACGGTACCTAAACACTGTATCATCCCCCAGGCCAACAAGACGGTACCTAAACACTGTATCATCCCCCAGGCCAACAAGACGGTACCTAAACACTGTATCATCCCCCAGGCCAACAAGACGGTACCTAAACACTGTATCATCCCCAGGCCAACAAGACGGTACCTAAACACTGTATCATCCCCCAGGCCAACAAGACGGTACCTAAACACTGTATCATCCCCCAGGCCAACTAGACGGTACCTAAACACTGTATCATCCCCCAGGCCAACAAGACGGTACCTAAACACTGTATCATCCCCCAGGCCAACAAGACGGTACCTAAACACTGTATCATCCCCAGGCCAACAAGACGGTACCTAAACCCTGTGTATCATCCCCCAGGCCAACAAGACGGTACCTAAACACTGTATCATCCCCCAGGCCAACAAGACGGTACCTAAACACTGTGTAATGTGTTCGATCTACAGACGGAGGAGAGGAACCGTTGTAATGTATTGATTAATATGATTGATTATTGTTTGATCTACAGACAGAGGAGAGGAACCGTTGTAATGTATTGATTAATATGATTGATTATTGTGTTTGATCTACAGACAGAGGAGAGGAACCGTTGTAATGTATTGATTAATATGATTGATTATTGTTTGATCTACAGACAGAGGAGAGGAACCGTTGTAATGTATTGATTAATATGATTGATTATTGTGTTTGATCTACAGACGGAGGAGAGGAACAGGCAGCTGCAGGAGCGTTTAGAGCTGGCTGAGCAGAAGCTGCAGCAGACCATCAGGAAGGCGGAGACTCTGCCCGAGGTGGAGGCGGAGCTAGCCCAGAGGGTGGCGGCCCTCACCAAGGTCAGTCCCGCCTCCACGCCGTCAAACATCATTCCTCCTGAGAGAGACTCCTCTCCATGTCTCATCCTCCCCCGCGTGCGTGCGTGTGTGTGTACGTGCTTCGTTCCTCTAACTTTCTCACATCATTATTCAGGATTCATTCATGATTCTCCATAATCGTGGTAAGCATCCACCTTTTTAAATATAGAAATGTTTAGAAACATATTCTGTTCCTATTTACAATAAAAGTGACACAATACGTAGGTCACAATTCAGTTTCTTATTGGGGCAAAAAAAACTAATCTGAAACACAACCTTAAACAAACTTCAAATGAATCCAACAAGTTTGTAGTCACCAGCTGGATGTATTCATTGTGTGCTAGGAATATGGGACCAAATACTAACCTTTGGATGACTTTAGTACATGTGAAAATACTTATTGAAGACAAATAAAACATGTTCAAATGGGGAGACTATATACGGTGCATTCGGGAAAGTATTCAGACCCCTTGACCTTTTCCACATTTTATTACGTTACAGCCTTATTCTAAAATAGATTTAAATATATATTTTTCCCCCTGACCAATCTACACACAATACCCCATAATGACAAAGCAAAAAAAATGTTTTTTTTAGCCATAAACTGAAATACCTTATTTACATAAGTGTTCAGACCCTTTGTTATGAGGCTTGTGATTGAGCTCTGCTGCATCCTGTTTCCATTGAGCATGCTTGAGATGTTTCTATAACTTGATTGGAGTCCACCTGTGGTAAATTCAATTGATTGGACATGATTTGGAAAGGCACACACCTGTCTATATAAGGTCCCACATTTGACAAGACATGTCAGAGCAAAAACCAAGAATTGAGGTCAAAGGAATTGACCGTAGAGCTCCGAGACAGGATTGTGTCGAGGCACAGATCTGGGGAAGAGTACCAAAAAACATGTCTCTTTCCTCTCTTCCTTTTAACTATTTAAGAGGCAGAGAGTTCAGTGTAGAACCTGTCACTGCCACACCACCCAGCTACCTCCACCTAACCACCCAGCTACCTCCACCTAACCACCCAGCTACCTCCACCTAACCGCCCAGCTACCTCCACCTAAACGCCCAGCTACCTCCACCCAACCGCCCAGCTACCTCCACCCAACCGCCCAGCTACCTCCACCCAACCGCCCAGCTACCTCCACCTAACCGCCCAGCTACCTCCACCTAACCGCCCAGCTACCTCCACCTAAACGCCCAGCTACCTCCACCTAAACGCCCAGCTACCTCCACCCAACCGCCCAGCTACCTCCACCCAACCCCGCCCAGCTACCTCCACCCAACCGCCCAGCTACCTCCACCCAACCGCCCAGCTACCTCCACCTAACCGCCCAGCTACCTCCACCCAACCGCCCAGCTACCTCCACCCAACCGCCCAGCCACCTCCACCTAACCGCCCAGCCACCTCCACCTAACCGCCCAGCCACCTCCACCTAACCGCCCAGCTACCTCCACCTAACCGCCCAGCTACCTCCACCTAACCGCCCAGCTACCTCCACCCAACCGCCCAGGCCCAGCTACCTCCACCCAACCGCCCAGCTACCTCCACCCAACCGCCCAGCTACCTCCACCCAGCTCTCTAGCTACCTCCCAACCACCCAACCACCCAGCCCTCTAGCTACAACCACCCAGCCCTCTAGCTACCTCCAACCACCCAACCAGCCCTCTAGCTACCTCCACCCAGCTACCTCCACCCAACCACCCAGTCCTCTAGCTACCTCCACCCAGCTACCTCCACCCAACCACCCAGCCCTCTAGCTACCTCCACCCACCCAACCACCCAGCCCTCTAGCTACCTCCACCCACCCAACCACCCAGCACTCTAGCTACCTCCAACCACCTAACCACCCAGCCCTCTAGCTACCTCCACCCACCCAACCACCCAGCACTCTAGCTACCTCCACCACATATCATCCTCCAGTCTCTTGTTATTGTCATTAAGTCCTGTAGTAATCTCTGCTGAAGTCCTGTCTGTCCGTCCTGTGGTCCGCGGTCTTTAGTCCTGTCGGCCGGTCCGCGGTCTTTAGTCCTGGCCGGCCGGTCCGCGGTCTTTAGTCCTGTCGGCCGGTCCGCGGTCTTTAGTCCTGTCGGCCGGTCCGCGGTCTTTAGCTGCACTGAAACTCTATTCCTCTTGTCCTAAAGTACCTCCTGCTCTCTCTCTTGCTCTCATCTCTCACACTGTCGTCTTCTCCTCTCTGTTCCTCCTTTGGCCTGTCCTCAACCTTTACCTCCCCCTCCTCCCCAACCCCCCCTAGCCTGACGCCTCGGGCTCTAAGGACGCCAAGACACAGAGGAAGGTAGACTGGCTACAATCACCCCTAAACCTCCCCCTATACCCTCCCTCACACCCCAGCTCCATCTCTTACCCCCGCCCAGTAGTCTAACTCTGCCTGCTTAGCTTGGTACTGCTGATCTATGTTTAAAGTCTATTTCTGTGCACAACCCCCCAACCTCTAAAAATAGTTTATGATCTAACAAAAACAGGAAGTGCTACTTAAACCCCCCCCCTCCCCCGCTTTCTCCGGACTAATTCGGTTCTCCAAACTCGCCCTTTTTATTTTAATGTTCAAATGTTCTTGGTTACATTGGATCACCCCACACTGGATTGCTACAGTATACTTCCCTTTAGCCACTAACTCTCTCCACTTTCCACATGTGTCTAAGCACATTGTAGAGCCATTAACATGAGAACAGTTTCCCCTTCTTCCCCCCTCAGATCCCCTTGTTTCTAGTCTGTGTATTCTGTCTGGAATGTAGTCATGGTGCTTTTATGGGGCTTGGCTGTACTGCTCTGTGTCCCTGTCCCCAGTCCCCTGTCTCTGCTGGTTCATGGCTGCTACTGGTTGGCTGTACTGCTCTGTTCCCTGTCCCCTGTCTCTGCTGCTACTGGTTGGCTGTACTGCTCTGTGTCCCTGTCCCCAGTCCCCTGTCTCTGCTGCTACTGGTTGGCTGTACTGCTCTGTTCCCTGTCCCCTGTCTCTGCTGCTACTGGTTGGCTGTACTGCTCTGTGTCCCTGTCCCCAGTCCCCTGTCTCTGCTGCTACTGGTTGGCTGTACTGCTCTGTGTCCCTGTCCCCAGTCCCCTGTCTCTGCTGCTACTGGTTGGCTGTACTGCTCTGTGTCCCTGTCCCCTGTCTCTGCTGCTACTGGCTGACTGTACTGCTCTGTGTCCCTGTCTCTGCTGGTGCGTGGCTGCTACTGGTTGGCTGTACTGCTCTGTTCCTGTCCCTTGTCTCTGCTGCTACTGGCCTGTACTGCTCTGTGTCCCTGTCTCCCTCTCTGCTGCTACTGGTTGGCTGTACTGCTCTGTTCCCTGTCCCCTGTCCCCTGTCTCTGCTGGTTGCCCTGTCTCTGTCCCCTGTCCCCTGTCTCTGCTGCTACTGGTTGGCTGTACTGCTCTGTTCCCTGTCCCCTGTCTCTGCTACTGTTGGCTACTGCTCTGGTTGTCTCTGCTGCTACTGGTTGGCTGTCTGTTCCCCCTGTCCCCTGTCTCTGCTGCTACTGGTTGGCTGTACTGCTCTGTGTCCCTGTCCCCAGTCCCCTGTCTCTGCTGCTACTGGTTGGCTGTACTGCTCTGTTCCCTGTCCCCTGTCTCTGCTGCTACTGGTTGGCTGTACTGCTCTGTTCCCTGTCCCCTGTCTCTGCTGCTACTGGTTGGCTGTACTGCTCTGTTCCCTGTCCCGTCTCTGCTGGTGCATGGCTGCTACTGGTTGGCTGTACTGCTCTGTGTCCCTGTCCCCTGTCTCTGCTGCTACTGGCTGGCTGTACTGCTCTGTGTCCCTGTCCCCTGTCTCTGCTGCTACTGGCTGACTGTACTGCTCTGTGTCCCTGTCTCTGCTGGTGCGTGGCTGCTACTGGTTGGCTGTACTGCTCTGTTCCCTGTCCCTTGTCTCTGCTGCTACTGGTTGGCTGTACTGCTCTGTTCCCTGTCCCTTGTCTCTGCTGCTACTGGTTGGCTGTACTGCTCTGTTCCCTGTCCCGTCTCTGCTGGTTCATGGCTGCTACTGGTTGGCTGTAGTTGGTTGGTGTCTGGTTCTTGGTGCTGGTGTTTGTGGGTAGATGGGCACCTCAA
>NW_027040151.1:149085-171772 GCF_034236695.1 Oncorhynchus nerka
CACAACGTCAGAGAGACAGCAAACTCCTAGACAACAACACATTAACACAACGTCAGAGAGACAGCAAACTCCTGGACAACAACACAACGTCAGAGAGACAGCAAACTCCTGGAAAAAAAACAACAACAACACATTAACACAACGTCAGAGAGACAGCAAACTCCTAGACAACAACACATTAACACAACGTCAGAGAGACAGCAAACTCCTAGACAACAACACAACGTCAGAGAGACAGCAAACTCCTAGACAACAACACAACGTCAGAGAGACAGCAAACTCCTAGACAACAACACATTAACACAACGTCAGAGAGACAGCAAACTCCTGACAACAACACAAACGTCAGAGAGACAGCAAACTCCTGAAAAAAAACAACAACAACATTAACACAACGTTAGAGAGACAGCAAACTCCTAGACAACAAAATACATTATCACAACGTTAGAGAGACAGCAAACTCCTGGACAACAACACAACGCCAGAGAGACAGCAAACTCCAGACAACAACACAAACACAACGTCAGAGAGACAGCAAACTCCTAGACAACAACACATTAACACAACGTTAGAGAGACAGCAAACTCCTGGACAACAACACATTAACACAACGTCAGAGAGACAGCAAACTCCTAGACAACAACACAACGTCAGAGAGACAGCAAACTCCTAGACAACAACACATTAACACAACGTCAGAGAGACAGCAAACTCCTGGACAACAACACAACGTCAGAGAGACAGCAAACTCCTAGACAACAACACATTAACACAACGTCAGAGAGACAGCAAACTCCTAGACAACAACACATTAACACAACGTCAGAGAGACAGCAAACTCCTGGACAACAACACAACGTCAGAGAGACAGCAAACTCCTAGACAACAACACAACGTCAGAGAGACAGCAAACTCCTAGACAACAACACATTAACACAACGTTAGAGAGACAGCAAACTCCTGGACAACAACACATTAACACAACGTCAGAGAGACAGCAAACTCCTAGACAACAACACAACGTCAGAGAGACAGCAAACTCCTGGACAACAACATTATCACAACGTTAGAGACACAGCAAACTCCTAGACAACAACACATTATCACAACGTTAGAGAGACAGCAAACTCCTAGACAACAACACATTAACACAACGTTAGAGAGACAGCAAACTCCTAGACAACAACACATTATCACAACGTTAGAGAGACAGCAAACTCCTAGACAACAACACATTAACACAACATTAGAGAGACAGCAAACTCCTGGACAACAACAACACATTAACACAACGTTAGAGAGACAGCAAACTCCTAGACAACAACACATTAACACAACGTTAGAGAGACAGCAAACTCCTGGACAACAACAACAACACATTAACACAACGTTAGAGAGACAGCAAACTCCTAGACAACAACACATTATCACAACGTTAGAGAGACAGCAAACTCCTGGACAACAACAACACATTAACACAACGTCAGAGAGACAGCAAACTCCTAGACAACAACACATTATCACAACGTTAGAGAGACAGCAAACTCCTGGACAACAACACAACGTCAGAGAGACAGCAAACTCCTAGACAACAACACATTATCACAACGTTAGAGAGACAGCAAACTCCTAGACAACAACAACAACACATTAACACAACGTCAGAGAGACAGCAAACTCCTAGACAACAACAACACATTAACACAACGTTAGAGAGACAGCAAACTCCTAGACAACAACACATTAACACAACGTTAGAGAGACAGCAAACTCCTGGACAACAACACAACGTTAGAGAGACAGCAAACTCCTAGACAACAACACAACGTCAGAGAGACAGCAAACTCCTAGACAACAACACATTATCACAACGTCAGAGAGACAGCAAACTCCTAGACAACACATTAACACAACGTTAGAGAGACAGCAAACTCCTAGACAACAACAACAACACATTAACACAACGTTAGAGAGACAGCAAACTCCTAGACAACAACAACACATTAACACAACGTCAGAGAGACAGCAAACTCCTAGACAACAACACAACGTCAGAGAGACAGCAAACTCCTGGACAACAACACATTATCACAACGTTAGAGAGACAGCAAACTCCTAGACAACAACACATTATCACAACGTTAGAGAGACAGCAAACTCCTAGACAACAACACATTAACACAACGTTAGAGAGACAGCAAACTCCTAGACAACAACACATTATCACAACGTTAGAGAGACAGCAAACTCCTAGACAACAACAACAACACATTAACACAACGTTAGAGAGACAGCAAACTCCTGGACAACAACACAACGTTAGAGAGACAGCAAACTCCTAGACAACAACAACACATTAACACAACGTTAGAGAGACAGCAAACTCCTGGACAACAACACATTATCACAACGTTAGAGAGACAGCAAACTCCTAGACAACAACAACAACACATTAACACAACGTTAGAGAGACAGCAAACTCCTAGACAACAACACATTAACACAACGTTAGAGAGACAGCAAACTCCTAGACAACAACACAACGTTAGAGAGACAGCAAACTCCTGGACAACAACAACAACACATTAACACAACGTTAGAGAGACAGCAAACTCCTAGACAACAACAACACATTAACACAACTACACACTTCCTGACAGTCAACAAGTAGGGCAACTACACACTTCCTGACAGTCAACAGGTAGGGCAACTACACACATCCTGACAGTCAACAGGTAGGGCAACTACACACATCCTGACAGTCAACAAGTAGGGCAACTACACACTTCCTGACAGTCAACAGGTAGGGCAACTACACACTTCCTGACAGTCAACAGGTAGGGCAACTACACACATCCTGACAGTCAACAAGTAGGGCAACTACACACTTCCTGACAGTCAACAGGTAGGGCAACTACACACATCCTGACAGTCAACAGGTAGGGCAACTACACACTTCCTGACAGTCAACAGGTAGGGCAACTACACACATCCTGACAGTCAACAAGTAGGGCAACTACACACTTCCTGACAGTCAACAGGTAGGGCAACTACACACATCCTGACAGTCAACAAGTAGGGCAACTACACACTTCCTGACAGTCAACAGGTAGGGCAACTACACACTTCCTGACAGTCAACAAGTAGGGCAACTACACACTTCCTGACAGTCAACAGGTAGGGCAACTACACACATCCTGACAGTCAACAAGTAGGGCAACTACACACTTCCTGACAGTCAACAGGTAGGGCAACTACACACATCCTGACAGTCACCTTTTAAGGTGCAAAGAAAACATTTCATGTTCATGTGAGAATTTAATAAAAAATACGATTGAAGTATTGAACGAGTATTACCACTGTTTCACGAATGTGACTGAAAAATACAACTGGGGTTTCAGAGTACGTTCCGTCACTAAGATTATAATATATCTATTCAGAGAGGTCGAGTTCTCCATCTCTCAGAGGACCAGGTGGACACAACCACAGTAAGAGCAGCACACACTGACTACAACTATCAGGAGAGGAGGAGAGATGGAGAGGGGACAGTAGAGGAGGAGAGATGGAGAGGGGACAGTAGAGGAGGAGAGATGGAGAGGGGACAGTAGAGGAGGAGAGATGGAGAGGGGACAGTAGAGGAGGAGAGATGGAGAGGGGACAGTAGAGGAGGAGAGATGGAGAGGAGACGGTAGAGGAGGAGAGATGGAGAGGAGACGGTAGAGGAGGAGAGATGGAGAGGAGACAGTAGAGGAGGAGAGATGGAGAGGAGACAGTAGAGGAGGAGAGATGGAGAGGAGACAGAGGAGGAGAGATGGAGAGGAGACAGTAGAGGAGGAGAGATGGAGAGGAGACAGTAGAGGAGGAGAGATGGAGAGGAGACAGTAGAGGAGGAGAGATGGGAGGAGGGAGACAGAGGAGGAGAGATGGAGAGGAGACAGTAGAGGAGGAGAGATGGAGAGGAGACAGTAGAGGAGGAGAGATGGAGAGGGGACAGTAGAGGAGGAGAGATGGAGAGGAGAGATGGAGAGGAGACAGTAGAGGAGGAGAGATGGAGAGGAGACAGTAGAGGAGGAGAGATGGAGAGGAGACAGTAGAGGAGGAGAGATGGAGAGGACAGTAGAGGAGGAGAGATAGAGGGGACAGTAGAGGAGGAGAGATAGAGGGGACAGTAGAGGAGGAGAGATGGAGAGGACAGTAGAGGAGGAGAGATAGAGGGGACAGTAGAGGAGGAGAGATGGAGGGGACAGTAGAGGAGGAGAGATGGAGGGGCAGTAGAGGAGGAGAGAACAGTAGAGGAGGAGAGATGGAGGGGACAGTAGAGGAGGAGAGAACAGTAGAGGAGGAGAGATGGAGAGGACAGTAGAGGAGGAGAGATGGAGAGGACAGTAGAGGAGGAGAGATGGAGAGGACAGTAGAGGAGGAGAGATGGAGAGGACAGTAGAGGAGGAGAGACAGGAGAGAGAGAGCGAGAGGAGAGAGAGAGACAGGAGAGAGAGAGCGAGAAGAGAGAGAGAGGCCCTGCCTGTCTGGCTACTTCAGTACAGCCTGCCCTGCATACTCTCTCCTTTCCTTCCATTTACCCACACTCTCCTTCTTGGTCTCCCTTCATCTCTCTGTCTCTTCTCATCGCTGTCTGTCTGAAATCTGTCTTGCCTACTACTAACCAAAAACCAAATACTGTGTACTAACCATACAACATACTATTTAGTAGAAATGTATGCAGCCGTTCACTAATCGTACAACATACTATTTAGTACATAGTGTTTAGAAGAAGAGTATTCAGTAAGCAACAAATATCAACATATTAGGCTCTCCCATACTGACAATCAGTGTTGGGGTTAGTTACCTGGAAACTAATATATTACATATTACTCGGTACATTTAACAAAAGTAACACGTTACTTTATAATATTACGTTGCATGTCGAAGGGAGCCGGCGTTATATACCTGAAAAAAAAATCTCAAAACGTTTTGGACTGTCGAAGGGAGTCGCGCACTACCAAAGATAGGCTGGTTACTAACTCAGGTCTGATCACTAGTTCCTCCTTCCATCTAATAGGCTGGTTACTAACTCAGGTCTGATCACTGGTTCCTCCTCCCATCTGATAGGCTGGTTACTAACTCAGGTCTGATCACTAGTTCCTCCTTCCATCTGATAGGCTGGTTACTAACTCAGGTCTGATCACTGGTTCCTCCTCCCATCTGATAGGCTGGTTACTAACTCAGGTCTGATCACTAGTTCCTCCTTCCATCTAATAGGCTGGTTACTAACTCAGGTCTGATCACTAGTTCCTCCTTCCATCTAATAGGCTGGTTACTAACTCAGGTCTGATCACTAGTTCCTCCTTCCATCTAATAGGCTGGTTACTAACTCAGGTCTGATCACTAGTTCCTCCTTCCATCTAATAGGCTGGTTACTAACTCAGGTCTGATCACTAGTTCCTCCTTCCATCTGATAGGCTGGTTACTAACTCAGGTCTGATCACTAGTTCCTCCTTCCATCTGATAGGCTGGTTACTAACTCAGGTCTGATCACTGGTTCCTCCATTCATCTGATAGGCTGGTTACTAACTCAGGTCTGATCACTAGTTCCTCCTTCCATCTGATAGGCTGGTTACTAACTCAGGTCTGATCACTGGTTCCTCCTTCCATCTGATAGGCTGCTTACTAACAGGTCTGAACACTGGTTCCTCCATTCATCTGATAGGCTGGTTACTAACTCAGGTCTGATCACTAGTTCCTCCTTCCATCTGATAGGCTGGTTACTAACTCAGGTCTAATCACTAGTTCCTCCTCCCATCTGATAGGCCGGTTAGTTCTTCCATTCATCTGTGGCGCTGCTTTCCTGTGCTAGTCTAGTGTGCTGCACTGTCATCTGGGCTGCTGAATTAGCCATATATACTGGAGGACAAACATCTGTACAGGTTAGCTGGCTTTTCATTCAAAAACTCTCTCTCACGCCCGCCAGTTCTGGTTAAATGAGGAAACAAGTTGAGATCAGATCATGAAAACGCTCGCCCGGTAGGGTTATGATTCTAAAAAATAACGCACACCTTACTTCAAAAGTAACTATTAATGTATTACCAAGTGTTGAAAAGTAATACATGATATTGCTAGTTACTCGTAAAAGTAATCGGATTACATTGCATTACTTTACTTTTGTTGCCTCCCCCCCTCGTTGCATCTTCAGTAAGGCATCACCAAATGTTGCCTTGTTTCATTTTTATCCAGACCCGCCCCCTTCTCTAATAATTATGCTAATTATCAGTTGTCGTCAAACACGAGGGTCTCGATACAAGATTCCCTTCCTCAATAGCATGCGGCGAATCAAACTAGATGAAAAGCCAAATTGAGTATGAAATCCTGGCACTTTAAAAAACACTACATTTTCAAAATGTCACAAACTATGAAAATAAATCTGCAACCTCTGTCGCTTTATTTTTTCGCCTCTGTGCTGCCCCTGTGTGTTTCTCTCCTCTTTGTACTAAAGACATGTGACCAAACCGGACACCAAGGGCAGCTTTTCTCTTTTCTACATCACCAAAGGCAAAAAAGGCTTCGGTCAGACATGCTTTAATGTTTAGCACACAAGTCTATCTAGGCTAAGGGCCCCGTGGTAACGGCCTAATGTGGGCTCAACTGATAAGCAGCGTGTCTGTCTGTCCACTGTCCATCCATCACTGCAGAACTAAGAGGCCTGAGAGCAGAGTGGGACAAAAGCACAGCTGAATGCTCTCCCTTTCATTTCTGACCTAGCGCTTCGGGGGGGGGGGAAGAAATACCACTGGAGATCGTTTATCTTACGCCTGTCAGCACGGCTTCCTAGAATATATGTTGAGAGTGTGATGTGTGTGGGTGTCTAACTGAGTGCACCGAGTGTCTCCGTGTGCCTGCATATCCAAACTGCCCCTGAGACACCCTCGGAGACTGGGGTCACAGCCAGGGTCAACCATTATCAACACAGACCCCTGGAGCAACTAGGATTAAGTGCCTTGCACATCAACTTGTGTTTCACCTTGTCGGCATGGGGATTCGGGAATAGCGACCTTTGGATAACTTGGTCAGTGCTCTAACCGCTAGGCTACCTGCGACCTGTTGTCCTCCTGGTATTACAGTCTAGATATCTGGTGGGATAAATGAACACAGAAACTGTTCTGTATTAACAGAAACCTGTATTTGCTGCTGTGGGACACCACCAGCGTCGGGAGGCATCTTGTCTGCCTCCTTCCCTCCCTCCAGCATGACAGTTCCCCCTCCCTCCCTCACTCCAGCTCCCTTCCATTTACATGACAGCTCCCTCTCTCCCTCCCTCCGGCATGACAGCTCCCTCTCTCCCTCCCTCCCTCCGGCATGACAGCTCCCTCTCTCCCTCCCTCCCTCCGGCATGACAGCTCCCTCTCTCCGGCATGACAGCTCCCTCTCTCCCTCCCTCCGGCATGACAGCTCCCTCTCTCCCTCCCTCCGGCATGACAGCTCCCTCTCTCCTCCCTCCCTCCCTCCCTCCCTCCAGCATGACAGCCCTTTCCCTCCCTCCAGCATGACGGCTCCCTCCTCCAGCATGACGACTCCCTCCCTCCAGCATGACGACTCCCTCCCTCCAGACTCCCTCCCTCCAGCATGACGACTCCTCCCTCCAGCATGACGACTCTCCCTCCAGCATGACGACTCCCTCCCTCCAGCATGACGACTCCTCCCTCCCTCCCTCCAGTATGACGGCTCCCTCCCGTATGACGACTCCCTCCCTCCCTTCCTCCAGTATGACGACTCCTCCCTCCCTCCAGTATGACGACTTCCTCCCTCCCTCCAGCATGACGACTCCTCCCCCTCCCTCCCTCCAGCATGACGACTCCCTCCCTCCCTCCCTCCAGTATGACGACTCCCTCCCTCCCTCCCTCCAGTATGACGACTCCCTCCCTCCCTCCCTCCAGTATGACGACTCCCTCCCTCCCTCCAGTATGACGACTCCTCCCTCCAGTATGACGACTCCCTCCCTCCCTCCAGTATGACGACTCCCCCTCCCTCCCTCCAGTATGACGACTCCCTCCCCTCCCTCCCTCCAGTATGACGACTCCCTCCCTCCCTCCCTTGATTCGAACCTGGGTGTCTGTAGTGATGCCTCTCAGCACTGAGCAGTGCCTTAGACCGCTGCCCCACTCAGTAGCCCCAAAATTCATTCCAGTATGACAGCTCACTCCCTCATTCCAGAAGGACACTTCAGAGAGAGACCTCATTAACAGGTCTGTGTAAACCCAAACAGAACAGTCCTCATTAACAGGTCTATGTAAACCCAAACAGAACAGTCCTCATTAACAGGTCTATGTAAACCCAAACAGAACGGTCCTCATTAACAGGTCTATGTAAACCCAAACAGAACAGTCCTCATTAACAGGTCTATGTAAACCCAAACAGAACAGTCCTCATTAACAGGTCTGTGTAAACCCAAACAGAACAGTCCTCATTAACAGGTCTATGTAAACCCAAACAGAACAGTCCTCATTAACAGGTCTGTGTAAACCCAAACAGAACAGTCCTCATTAACATGTCTGTGTAAACCCAAACAGAACAGTCCTCATTAACAGGTCTATGTAAACCCAAACAGAACATTCCTCATTAACAGGTCTGTGTAAACCCAAACAGAACAGTCCTCATTAACAGGTCTGTGTAAACCCAAACAGAATAGTCCTCATTAACAGGTCTGTGTAAAGCCAAACAGTGTAGATAGTAGAGTCATGAAAACACACACCACCATATGGGTCTGTCTGTGATGCGTCAGACAGAGACAGGGAGCAGCCCTGTTTGATTAAACACACAGAGGTAAACTCACTTTACATCACTTACATGTTTACACCACAACGACAACCTCTGTCAGAGAGATGGGAGGGAAAGAGACGGTGAGGAGAGAGACGGGGAGGAGAGAGAGAGGGAAGAGAGAGGAGAGAGAGGGGGGGCGAGAGAGATAGGGAGGGGGAGAGCGAGAGAGACAGGGAGGGGAGAGAGGAGAGAGAGATGAGGAGAGAGACAGAGAGAGACGGGGAGACGGGGAGGAGAGAGACGGGGAGACGGGGAGGAGAGAGACGGGGAGGAGAGAGAGAGGAGAGAGACGGGGAGGAGAGAGACAGAGAGAGACGGGGAGGAGAGAGAGGGAAGAGAGAGGAGAGAGAGATGTGAGGAGAGAGACATGTGAGGAGAGAGACAGAGAGAGACGGGGAGGAGAGAGACGGGGAAGAGAGAGGAGAGAGAGGGGGAGAGCGAGAGAGACAGGGAGGGGAGAGAGGAGAGAGACATGTGAGGAGAGAGAGGAGAGAGACATGTGAGGAGAGAGAGAGAGAGACGGGGAGGAGAGAGAGAGGGAAGAGAGAGGAGAGGGGGGAGAGCGAGAGAGACAGGGAGGGGAGAGAGGAGAGAGAGAGAGAGGGGAGAGAGACGGGGAGGAGAGAGACATGTGAGGAGAGAGACGGGGAGGAGAGAGACGGGGAGGAGAGAGAGGGGAGGAGAGAGACGGGGAGGAGAGAGACAGAGAGAGACGGGGAGGAGAGAGAGAGAGAGACGGGGAGGAGAGAGACGGGGAGGAGAGAGACAGAGAGAGACGGGGAGGAGAGAGACGGGGAGGAGAGAGACAGAGAGAGACGGGGAGGAGAGAGACAGAGAGAGACGGGGAGGAGAGAGACAGAGAGAGACGGGGAGGAGAGAGACAGAGAGAGACGGGGAGGAGAGAGACGGGGAGGAGAGAGACGGGGAGGAGAGAGACGGGGAGAAGAAAGACAGAGAGAGACGGGGAGAAGAAAGACAGAGAGAGACGGGGAGGAGAGAGACGGGGAGGAGAGAGAGACAGAGAGAGACGGGGAGGAGAGAGACAGAGAGAGACGGGGAGGAGAGAGACAGAGAGAGACGGGGAGGAGAGAGACAGAGAGAGACGGGGAGGAGAGAGACAGAGAGAGACGGGGAGGAGAGAGACAGAGAGAGACGGGGAGGAGAGAGACAGAGAGAGACGGGGAGGAGAGAGACAGAGAGAGACGGGGGAGACAGAGAGAGACGGGAGGAGAGAGACAGAGAGAGACGGGGAGGAGAGAGACGGGGGGAGAGAGAGAGAGACGGGGAGGAGAGAGAGGGGGGGGAGCGAGAGAGACGGGGAGGAGAGAGACGGGGAGAGCGAGAGAGACAGAGAGAGACGGGGAGGAGAGAGAGGGGGAGCGAGAGAGATGGGGAGGAGAGAGACGGGGAGGAGAGAGAGAGGGAAGAGAGAGGAGAGAGGAGAGAGAGATACGATAGAGAGACCGGGAGGAGAGAGAAACACTAAATATACATATTCACCCTCTGAATGGCACAGACACAATACATGTCTCCAGGCTTAAAAATCCTTCTTTAACCCGTCTCTTCCCCTTCATCTACACTGATTGAAGTGGATTTAATAACAGGTGACATCAATAAGGGATCGTATCTTTCACCTGGTCAGTCTGTGTCATGGAAAGAGCAGGTGTTCCTAATGCTTTGTACACAATGAGAGAGAGGGGATCTACCGGATGTCATGTTTGATAGGATTGGACATTTCCAAGTGAATGTAAACAAGAGACATTGTGCAAATAGACGCACGTTTGTCTGAAGAAAGAACAGTACTGGCTCTGGAACAGCATGTACACACACACACACACACACACACACCTCTATTAAATATGTAAGGTGGAGCACGTGCATACACCCATTTGAATGAAATGGGAGCAGCCTCTGTGTGTTCGCTGGGCAGATGTCTGGTGGGTAACAGAGAGGGTGTGATGTTACCGCGGGTCGTCTCGTCTGTCTGGAGGTGAGTCCTCTACCGCGGGTCGTCTGTCGGGAGGTGAGCCCTCTACCGCGGGTCGTCTCGTCTGTCTGGAGGTGAGCCCTCTACCGCGGGTCGTCTCGTCTGTCGGGAGGTGAGCCCTCTACCGCTGGTCGTCTCGTCTGTCGGGAGGTGAGCCCTCTACCGCTGGTCGTCTCGTCTGTCGGGAGGTGAGCCCTCTACCGCGGGTCGTCTCGTCTGTCGGGAGTGGAGCCCTCTACCGCGGGTCGTCTCGTCTGTCTGGAGTGGAGTCCTCTACAGTGGGTCGTCTCGTCTGTCGGGAGGTGAGTCCACTACCGAGGGTTCATGATACAGACGGGTGAGTCACATTGGTGGAACTCCCAGTTGACAGGGGGCCGGGCCCACATGGTGGAACTCCCAGTTGACAGGGGGCCGGGCCCACATGGTGGAACTCCCAGTTGACAGGGGGCCGGGCCCACATGGTGGAACTCCCAGTTGACAGGGGGCCGGGCCCACATGGTGGAACTCCCAGTTGACAGGGGGCCGGGCCCATGGTGGAACTCCCAGTTGACAGGGGCCGGCCCACATGGTGGAACTCCCAGTTGACAGGGGGCCGGGCCCACATGGTGGAACTCCCAGTTGACAGGGGGCCGGGCCCACATGGTGGAACTCCCAGTTGACAGGGGGCCGGGCCCACATGGTGGAACTCCCAGTTGACAGGGGGCCGGGCCCACATGGTGGAACTCCCAGTTGACAGGGGGCCGGGCCCACATGGTGGAACTCCCAGTTGACAGGGGGCCGGGCCCACAGGGTGGAAGATACAGGGAAATGACACGGCTTCCAGCTTCCAGAAAGACCGTTGCTTTCAAACGAGGGATTTGGTGGCAAAAACAGTCAATCTGTATGTACGAACGACACATTGACACATCCAGAGGTTAAAAAACAAACACTTAGTCAGCATGTCTTTAATAAGCACGTAGGATGGCAGGGAACTGTAAAACAAGTACACATGTAGAATACAATGTAAATGCCAGTGGTGTTGATACCAGGCTCCCAACAGCACTCTGCAATCTGAAGCCACGGAGACGTTTGGCCCTGAACCACACAACTCCAGGCATCTGTGGGGCGAAAGCCAGAGTACCCCAGACAACGGGCGTCCGGCTCGGGGCTCACCAGGGCACTACACACTACACACTGTAAAGCCAGAGTACCCCAGACAACGGGCGTCCGGCTCGGGGCACACCAGGGCACTACACACTACACACTGTAAAGCCAGAGTACCCCAGACAACGGGCGTCCGGCTCGGGGCTCACCAGGGCACTACACACTACACACTGTAAAGACAGAAAGGACCTTGGCTGAACAGTGTGTTGAGCTGGAGCCTGGCCCATGGCATGCAGCATCTCCTGAAACTGTTATTTACTCTGCTGTTACATCTGGTAAGAGACTGCAGCGACACTGGTATAACAGAATCTCTACTCTGCTGTTACATCTGGTAAGAGACTGCAGCAACACTGGTATAACATACTCTCTACTCTGCTGTTACATCTGGTAAGAGACTGCAGCAACACTGGTATAACAGACTCTCTACTCTGCTGTTACATCTGGTAAGAGACTGCAGCAACACTGGTATAACATACTCTCTACTCTGCTGTTACATCTGGTAAGAGACTGCAGCAACACTGGTATAACAGACTCTCTACTCTGCTGTTACATCTGGTAAGAAACTCCCCCTCTCTCGCTCCTTTGTCTCAGTCTCCTGTACTGTCCCTCTTTCTCCCCCTCTCTCGCTCCTTTGTCTCAGTCTCCTGTACTGTCCCCCTTTCTCCCCCTCTCGCGCTCCTTTGTCTCAGTCTCCTGTACTGTCCCTCTTTCTCCCCCTCTCTCGCTCCTTTGTCTCAGTCTCCTGTACTGTCCCTCTTTCTCCCCCTCTCTCGCTCCTTTGTCTCAGTCTCCTGTTCTGTCCCTCTTTCTCCCCCTCTCGCGCTCCTTTGTCTCAGTCTCCTGTACTGTCCCTCTTTCTCCCCCTCTCTCGCTCCTTTGTCTCAGTCTCCTGTACTGTCCCTCTTTCTCCCCTCTCTCTCGCTCCTTTGTCTCAGTCTCCTGTTCTGTCCCTCTTTCTCCCCTCTCGCGCCTCCTTTGTCTCAGTCTCCTGTACTGTCCCTCTTTCTCCCTCTTTTCTCCCCCTCTCGCGCTCCTTTGTCTCAGTCTCCTGTTCTGTCCCTCTTTCTCCCCCTCTCTCGCTCCTTTGTCTCAGTCTCCTGTTCTGTCCCTCTTTCTCCCCCTCTCGATCCTTTGTCTCAGTCTCCTGTACTGTCCCTCTTTCTCCCCTCTCTCGCTCCTTTGTCTCAGTCTCCTGTTCTGTCCTCTTTCTCCCCTCTCTCGCTCCTTTGTCTCAGTCTCCTGTTCTGTCCCTCTTTCTCCCCCTCTCACGCTCCTTTGTCTCAGTCTCCTGTACTGTCCCTCTTTCTCCCCCTCTCGCGCTCCTTTGTCTCAGTCTCCTGTACTGTCCCTCTCTCGCTCCTTTGTCTCAGTCTCCTGTACTGTCCCTCTTTCTCCCCCTCTCTTGCTCCTTTGTCTCAGTCTCCTGTACTGTCCCTCTTTCTCCCCCCCTCTCGCTCCTTTGTCTCAGTCTCCTGTTCTGTCCCTCTTTCTCCCCCTCTCTCGCTCCTTTGTCTCAGTCTCCTGTTCTGTCCCTCTTTCTCCCCCTCTCACGCTCCTTTGTCTCAGTCTCCTGTACTGTCCCTCTTTCTCCCCTCTCGCTCCTTTGTCTCAGTCTCCTGTTCTGTCCCTCTTTCTCCCCTCTCTCGCTCCTTTGTCTCAGTCTCCTGTTCTGTCCTCTTTCTCCCCCTCTCTCGCTCCTTTGTCTCAGTCTCCTGTACTGTCCCTCTTCTCCCCTCTCTCGCTCCTTTTGTCTCAGTCTCCTGTTCTGTCCCTCTTTCTCCCCCTCTCTCGCTCCTTTGTCTCAGTCTCCTGTACTGTCCCTCTTTCTCCCCCTCTCGCGCTCCTTTGTCTCAGTCTCCTGTACTGTCCCTCTCTCGCTCCTTTGTCTCAGTCTCCTGTACTGTCCCTCTTTCTCCCCCTCTCGCGATCCTTTTCTCCGTCTCTCACACTCTCTCGGTAAGTCACTGAGTTGTCCCCCTCTCTCTCCCAGTCTCAGTTTGGTTCCTTGGATGTTATTTGTATCCTGGGAGGAAAACATTGGTGGTGAATGTCCCTGTATGTCCAATGTCCCCATGCAGGGTCTCTATGTTCATACGCTGTGTCTATTGGTGGAATAGTGGGTCTAAGGTGGACTGGAACTAATTCCACATGCAGGGTCTCTATGTTCATACGCTGTGTCTATTGGTGGAATAGTGGGTCTAAGGTGGACTGGAACTAATTCCACATGCAGGGTCTCTATGTTCATACGCTAAGTCTATTGGTGGAATAGTGGGTCTAAGGTGGACTGGAACTAATTCCACATGCAGGGTCTCTATGTTCATACGCTAAGTCTATTGGTGGAATAGTGGGTCTAAGGTGGACTGGAACTAATTCCACATGCAGGGTCTCTATGTTCATACGCTAAGTCTATTGGTGGAATAGTGGGTCTAAGGAGGACTGGAACTAATTCCCCATGCAGGGTCTCTATGTTCATACGCTGCGTCTATTGGTGGAATAGTGGGTCTAAGGAGGACTGGAACTAATTCCACATGCCGTTCCACTGCCCTGTTTGGGGGGGGTGATCTAGATCAGTGGTTCTCTAACCTCTCCTCGGTACCCCCAGACATTACATGGAGGGGGGGGGGTGATCTAGATCAGTGGTTCTCTAACCTCTCCCCGGGACCCCCAGACATTACATGGAGGGGGTCCCCGAGGAGAGGTTAGAGAACCAGTGGTCTGTCCCTTTAAGTATTATAGCTACAGTGATGTCTGGGTTAGATGGCTCCACTGCTACAAGGCCTTATGAAGCCACAACACCCTGTACTGTGGTAAGCCACTCTCAGGTTAAGGAGCTTTACATCAGCCAACACAGAGTGTCTCACACACACACACACACACACACACACACACACACACACACACACACACACACACTTAGTGGAATGAAACAAAGTGCAAACAGAGACGGGGCGTAATTCAGAGAAGCCTGTCATTTCAGCCCCCAGAGAGCCAAGGTTCAGCCCCCAGAGAGCCAAGGTTCAGCCCCCAGAGAGCCAAGGTTCAGCCCCCAGAGAGCCAAGGTTCAGCCCCCAGAGAGCCAAGGTTCAGCCCCACAGAGAGCCAGGGTTCAGCCCCACAGAGAGCCAGGGTTCAGCCCCACAGAGAGCCAGGGTTCAGCCCCACAGAGAGCCAAGGTTCAGCCCCACAGAGAGCCAAGGTTCAGCCCCACAGAGAGCCAGGGTTCAGCCCCCAGAGGGCCAAGGTTCAGCCCCCAGAGAGCCAAGGTTCAGCCCCCAGAGGGCCAAGGTTCAGCCCCCAGAGGGCCAAGGTTCAGCCCCCAGAGGGCCAAGGTTCAGCCCCCAGAGGGCCAAGGTTCAGCCCCCAGAGGGCCAAGGTTCAGCCCCCAGAGAGCCAAGGTTCAGCCCCCAGAGGGCCAAGGTTCAGCCCCCAGAGAGCCAAGGTTCAACCCCCAGAGAGCCAAGGTTCAGAGGGGTCTCATTCCTCTACTGGGTTCAATCCATTCCTGAACCCCCATACTACTCCTTGCCCTACTCCAGTTCCAAACCATGGATTATTTATCTGGAGGGCAAGACCCCACTCTAATTTCCTGATATCAGAGATTAGCAGAGCCCCCAAATCCTTAATCTGGGTTAGGGCAGGGAGGGCTGCCTCAAGGAGACTACTGCTGCCTCATAGGTCTGTGTTATAGAGGTGCTTCATGGCAGCAGGCAGAAAACAGTGCATTGCAGTAATGTGCAACGTTGACAGAGAGCCTGTGGACTGAGTCAGGAGCAAACATGCCAGTCTTAGAGAGTCAGAGGGTCCTAAAGGGGACCTGACCCAACCTGCAGAGGGACCACGAGTGGCCAAACCCAGAGTGGGAGGGAGGGACCTGACCCAACCTGCCAGACCGGACCACCACGAGTGGCCAAACCCAGAGTGGGAGGGGACTTGTGTGGGAACCGGTACCAGGACCTGGGTCTCAAAGTCCATGCAGAGAATTCAACCTTTCTCACAGATGTCCAAAACTTAGACTACACAACCATATACAGAAAAACCTCACGTCTGGAACTTTAGGTAGATTGTTTTGTGGGGGTTACTGTACTCCCCCCCCCCCCCCCCCTCTCTCTCTCTCTCTCTCTGTGTTTCTCTGCCCTCTCAGGGTCCCTCAATGGATAGGAGGAATGATCCCTGGCTATGCTCCACCAACTCCATACTTCCACCAGTGAATGAAAAAAACTTTTCCTCGTCACATTTTCCATGGAAAAGTGAGGCTGGATTTATTCACCACAATCAATAGAATACAGTTTGTTCTCTCCCTCCTCCCTCCCTCCCTCCTCCCTCCTCCTCCCTCCCTCCCTCTCTCCTCTCCCTCCCTCCCTCTCGGAAACTACATAAGATGCTAAAACAAGATGCTAAAACAAGGAACATAACTCTAAAAGGACTTTGAAGAGAGGAAAGGAGAGAGAGAGTGAAATAGGCGGAGGCACACGAGGAGAAAAACAGAGATATTTTATAGAAGCCCTCTAAACCAAGACGCCACGGAAACAAATCACATTTGGAGTTGAGAAGGGGAGGGAAAGAGGGAGGGGAAAGAGGGAGGGGAAAGAGTAGGAAGGAAGAGTTTAAACAGTAAAGGACACAGTGAGCAAGAGAGGAGGGAAGAGAGAGGAGGGAAGAGAGAGGAGGGAAGAGAGAGGAGGGAAGAGTCAGAGCTATGAAACACCTCACTGCTCTCTGTTAGTATGGGTATATGAGACTTTACTAAATCTCCATCTTATAATAAGAGCATTACTACAGTCCTCTACTGGCCCCCATCACAAGACCAGTAAGCTCTCCCTGCCATTACTACAGTCCTCTACTGTCCCCATCACAAGACCAGTAAGCTCTCCCTGCCATTACTACAGTCCTCTACTGGCCCCATCACAAGACCAGTAAGCTCTCCATGCCATTACTACAGTCCTCTACTGGCCCCCATCACAAGACCAGTAAGCTCTCCCTGCCATTACTACAGTCCTCTACTGTCCCCATCACAAGACCAGTAAGCTCTCCCTGCCATTACTACAGTCCTCTACTGGCCCCCATCACAAGACCAGTAAGCTCTCCCTGCCATTACTACAGTCCTCTACTGGCCCCATCACAAGACCAGTAAGCTCTCCCTGCCATTACTACAGTCCTCTACTGGCCCCCATCACAAGACCAGTAAGCTCTCCCTGCCATTACTACAGTCCTCTACTGGCCTCCATCACAAGACCAGTAAGCTCTCCCTGCCATTACTACAGTCCTCTACTGGCCCCCATCACAAGACCAGTAAGCTCTCCCTGCCATTACTACCCTCTATGGCCCCATCACAAGACCAGTAAGCTCTCCCTGCCATTACTACAGTCCTCTACTGGCCCCATCACAAGACCAGTAAGCTCTCCCTGCCATTACTACAGCCCACTACTGGCCCCCATCACAAGACCAGTAAGCTCTCCCTGCCATTACTACAGTCCTCTACTGGCCCCCATCACAAGACCAGTAAGCTCTCCCTGCCATTACTACAGTCCTCTACTGGCCCCATCACAAGACCAGTAAGCTCTCCCTGCCCTCCACTCAGACCCCACACCCTCCACTCAGACCCCACGCCCTCCACTCAGACCCCACGCTCTCCATCTTGTCTGTCTGTTACCCTCGCTCTCTCTCACCATTTTCACTTTCCCCCCCTTCCCGTCTACTCCTCTCCCCCCTCCCCTTCCTCTCCCTCCCTCCCTCATCCACCCCCTCCTAGAGTGGTGGTACACCATCCAGCAGAGCACCGCTTTTCGTTAACCCCCCCATACTCCCCCCTTCTCCCTTTAAACTTCCATCACCTCCTTGTGTAGAGCCATAGAAACACCACCAGGCCTGAAGAACAGATTTAATTCACCACACACACAGAGAGAGAGAGAGAGACAGAGCGTGAGAGAGCTCAGAGAAAAACAGTTCCCCACTTGAACAAAACCACACTGTGCTTCAAATGGCACTGACCTCAAAAACACAATTAGCCCAATTCCACCATATGGGGCATAACATTAGATTAAACCTGCTGGGGCTGAACACAACACCTCCCCCGTGTCAACAGTCTAAAACAGAAGGGATCAGAAATATATTCATGGCGCTGGTCGTGTGAATTAGTGTGTGTGTGTGGTCGTGTGAATGAGTGTGTGGTCGTGTGAATGAGTGTGTGTGTGGTCGTTTGAATGAGTGTGTGGTCGTGTGAATGAGTGTGTGTGTGTGTGGTCGTGTGAATGAGTGTGTGGTCGTGTGAATGAGTGTGTGTGGTCGTGTGAATGTGTGTGTGTGGTCGTGCGAATGAGTGTGTGTGTGGTCGTGTGAATGAATGGGCCATCCTGGTCAATTAGGGGGAAAAGAATGGCAGTTGAGAATCAACTGTACCCGTCAATGTCAGTAGTGAACTGTCCCGTCAGTCAGCAGTGAACTGTCCCGTCAGTCAGCAGTGAACTGTCCCGTCAGTCAGCAGGGAACTGTCCCGTCAGTCAGCAGGGAACTGTCCCGTCAGTCAGCAGTGAACTGTCCCGTCAGTCAGCAGTGAACTGTCCCGTCAGTCAGCAGTGAACTGTCCCGTCAGTCAGCAGTGAACTGTCCCGTCAGTCAGCAGGGAACTGTCCCGTCAGTCAGCAGGGAACTGTCCCGTCAGTCAGCAGGGAACTGTCCCGTCAGTCAGCAGGGAACTGTCCGTCAGTCAGCAGTGAACTGTCCGTCAGTCAGCAGTGAACTGTCCCGTCAGTCAGCAGTGAACTGTCCCGTCAGTCAGCAGTGAACTGTCCCGTCAGTCAGCAGTGAACTGTCCCGTCAGTCAGCAGTGAACTGTCCCGTCAGTCAGCAGTGAACTGTCCCGTCAGTCAACAGTGAACTGTCCCGTCAGTCAGCAGTGAACTGTCCCGTCAGTCAGCAGTGAACTGTCCCGTCAGTCAGCAGTGAACTGTCCCGTCAGTCAACAGTGAACTGTCCCGACAACCCCCCCAGTCAGCAGTGAACTGTCCCGACAACTGTCCCGTTTACTACTAACTGACAGGGTTGACAGTGAGGTTCACTACCGACTGTGAGGGTTGAGGGGCTGTGGATGTATGAGCACGCTGCCCTGGAATGTTGGTACATTCCACAAGAGGGGCAACTCTCTGGGGGAGGGGAAAAGCAGGAGGCGTGAGGGAGAGGTGTGGCCCTATTAGCAAGCAGGCTGATAACTTTCAGGTAAAGCCACTCCCCACCTACCCAGTGCTTCCCAAGACCAGACAGAGAAATTGAAACATTTAAATTGAATTAAGAGGAAGAGAGAGAGTGAGAGGGACCGAGAGAGAGAAAGGAGAGAGGGACAGAGAGACAGAAATGACAGAGACAGAAAGGACAGAGAGAGAAAGGAGAGAGAGAGACAGAAAGGAGAGAGAGAAAGGAGAGAGACAGAAAGGAGAGAGAGAAAGGAGAGAGACAGAAAGGAGAGAGAGAAAGGAGAGAGAGAAAGGAGAGAGAGAGACAGAAAGAAGGAGAGGGACAGGGACATGGTGTGTAATGGTGCCAATTAAAAGCAATGGGATGACATGGCAGGAGGGAGGGGGGGGGCAACACATATTATTGCTATAGGTCCCCCTCTTACAGTCTGGCTCCATAACCAGTGTCTCTCTACACAGTGCATTGGAGGCACCTGTAATTAGTGCATGTTTGTCCTGTTACCCCAGGTTACCGTGAATTAGCTAAGCTAGTACCCCGGCAATGTCAATCTGAGGGACAAAGAGACCAATCAGTCACGCCAGAGGCCCCCCCTTCCTGTTCCAGCTTTATAAGTCAGATATGCAGCCACTGAGTCCAGCCAAACGAAACAGCAACAGCCAATAGCCAGGTGTCCCCCCAACAGCCAGCCCCCCTCCAATAGCTAGGTGTCCCCCAACAGCCAGCCCCCTCCAATAGCTAGGTGTCCCCCCCAACAGCCAGCCCCCCTCCAATAGCTAGGTGTCCCCCCCAACAGCCAGGTGTCCCCCCAACAGCCTAGTACCAAGCCCTCCCACCAGTCTTTCACATTCCACAACCTTTACTATGTAGTAACATGACAGACTGGTTCTGAGACGTGTGTGCCACAGGCTCCTCTAGTCCTGGGGGGATTGACAAGACCTAGCAGAATGACAGACTGGTCCTGGGCACACATCCTGTGGTGTACTGTAGACACCATCACCTAGCAGAATGACAGACTGGTTCCTCTCTCTTCCTGGGCACACACATCCTGACGTGGTGTACTGTAGACACCATCACCTAGCAGAATGACAGACTGGTTCCTCTCTCTTCCTGGGCACACACATCCTGACGTGGTGTACTGTAGACACCATCACCTAGCAGAATGACAGACTGGTTCCTCTCTCTTCCTGGGCACACACATCCTGGGACGTGGTGTACTGTAGACACCATCACCTAGCAGAATGACAGACTGGTTCCTCTCTTTCCTGGGCACACACATCCTGACGACTGGTGTACTGTAGACACCATCACCTAGCAGAATGACAGACTGGTCCCTCTCTCTTCCTGGGCACACACATCCTGGCGTGGTGTACTGGACACCATCACCTAGCAGAATGACAGACTGGTTCCTCTCTCTCCTGGGCACATCCTGACGTGGTGTACTGTAGACATCATCACCTAGCAGAATGACAGACTGGTTCCTCTCTCTTCCTGGGCACACACATCCTGACGTGGTGTACTGTAGACACCATCACCTAGCAGAATGACAGACTGGTTCCTCTCTCTTCCTGGGCACACACATCCTGACGTGGTGTACTGTAGACATCATCACCTAGCAGAATGACAGACTGGTTCCTCTCTTTCCTGGGCACACATCCTGGCGTGGTGTACTGTAGACACCATCACCTAGCAGAATGACAGACTGGTTCCTCTCTCTTCCTGGGCACACACATCCTGACGTGGTACTGTAGACACCATCACCTAGCAGAATGACAGACTGGTTCCTCTCTCTTCCTGGGCACACACATCCTGACGTGGTGTACTGTAGACACCATCACCTAGCAGAATGACAGACTGGTTCCTCTCTCTCTTCCTGGGCACACACATCCTGACGTGGTGTACTGTAGACACCATCACCTAGCAGAATGACAGACTGGTTCCTCTCTCTTCCTCCTGGGCACACACACCTAGCAGAATCCTGGTTCCTCTCTTCCTGTGGTGTACTGTAGACACCATCACCTAGCAGAATGACAGACTGGTTCCTCTCTCTTCCTGGGCACACATCCTGACGTGGTGTACTGTAGACATCATCACCTAGCAGAATGACAGACTGGTTCCTCTCTCTTCCTGGGCACACACATCCTGACGTGGTGTACTGTAGACACCATCACCTAGCAGAATGACAGACTGGTTCCTCTCTCTTCCTGGGCACACACATCCTGACGTGGTGTACTGTGGTGTACTGTAGACACCATCACCTAGCAGAATGACAGACTGGTTCCTCTCTCTTCCTGGGCACACACATCCTGACGTGGTGTACTGTAGACACCATCACCTAGCAGAATGACAGACTGTTTCCTCTCTCTTCCTGGGCACACACATCCTGACGTGGTGTACTGTAGACACCATCACCTAGCAGAATGACAGACTGGTTCCTCTCTTCTTCCTGGGCACACATCCTGACGTGGTGTACTGTAGACACCATCACCTAGCAGAATGACAGACTGTTTCCTCTCTCTTCCTGGGCACACACATCCTGACGTGGTGTACTGTAGACACCATCACCTAGCAGAATGACAGACTGGTTCCTCTCTCTTCCTGGGCACACACATCCTGACGTGGTGTACTGTAGACACCATCACCTAGCAGAATGACAGACTGGTTCCTCTCTTTCCTGGGCACACATCCGTGGTGTACTGTAGACACCATCACCTAGCAGAATGACAGACTGTTCCTCTCTCTTCCTGGGCACACACATCTGTACTGACACCATCACCTAGCAGAATGACAGACTGGTTCCTCTCTCTTCCTGGGCACACACATCCTGACGTGGTGTACTGTGAGACACCATCACCTAGCAGAATGACAGACTGGTTCCTCTCTCTTCCTGGGCACACACATCCTGACGTGGTGTACTGTAGACACCATCACCTAGCAGAATGACAGACTGGTTCCTCTCTCTTCCTGGGCACACACATCCTGACGTGGTGTACTGTAGACACCATCACCTAGCAGAATGACAGACTGTTTCCTCTCTCCTGGGCACACACATCCTGACGTGGTGTACTGTAGACACCATCACCTAGCAGAATGACAGACTGGTTCCTCTCTCTTCCTGGGCACACACATCCTGACGTGGTGTACTGTAGACACCATCACCTAGCAGAATGACAGACTGTTTCCTCTCTCTTCCTGGGCACACACATCCTGACGTGGTGTACTGTAGACACCATCACCTAGCAGAATGACAGACTGGTTCCTCTCTCTTCCTGGGCACACACATCCTGACGTGGTGTACTGTAGACACCATCACCTAGCAGAATGACAGACTGTTTCCTCTATCTTCCTGGGCACACACATCCTGACGTGGTGTACTGTAGACACCATCACCTAGCAGAATGACAGACTGGTTCCTCTCTCTTCCTGGGCACACACATCCTGACGTGGTGTACTGTAGACACCATCACCTAGCAGAATGACAGACTGTTTCCTCTCTTCCTGGGCACACACATCCTGACGTGGTGTACTGTAGACACCATCACCTAGCAGAATGACAGACTG
>NW_027040152.1:0-37414 GCF_034236695.1 Oncorhynchus nerka
TTTTTTTAAATCCTGAAGTCACTTCACCAATGTCCGGATAGGTCATAAACATCTCGTTCAACAAGGCCCCCTATAAGTAGACAGTGGATACAAATGTACAGAATTAACACAGAGCACAGGAGGTTGGTGGCACCTTAATTGGGGAGGACGGGCTCATGGTAATGGTTGGAGGGGAATTAGTGGAATGGTTTGAAATACATCAAACACATGGTTTCCATTTGCTCCGTTCCAGCCATTATTATGAGCCGTCCTCCCCTCAGCAGCCTCCACTGACACAGAGTTATTCAGAGTTAAGTCATCAAATCTATGGTACTGCACGACATCCAGAGAAAACAGTCACTGTCCATGAAATCACTGAGACATAATACAGCAGTGGTGAAACAGAGGAGGCTGGTGGGAGCAGCTATAGGAGGACAGGCTCGTTGTAATGGCTGGAATGGAATACATGGGACGGTATCAAACACATCAAACATATGGAAACCACAGGTATGACTCCGTTCTATTAATTCCATTCCAGCCATTACAATGAGCCTGTCCTCCGATAGCTCCTCCCACCAGCCTCCACTGCTGTGAAAAGACAGAATAATAAACACAGAGAGGAAAGGACAGTCAGAGAGAAAACATTGAGTGCAGTGCAATGAGTATGTGTACAAAAGCTAATTCATGGTAAGAAGTACTATAGGTCTACAAAGAATACGTGAAAGCCACTCACAGGGTCAGGAGTATTCTCTCTGCATTCTCAGTTCTCAACTTCAGGAATGAGCTGTCTTTGATTGAATATCCATTCATTGTTTATGCAGCAGTCTGGTCCTCCTGTCCATCTGTCCACATCATCATCAGCAGCAGCAGCAATGCCTTGCCCCCATTTCTGAATCCATTGTCGGTCTGTGTGCTGTCTACTTTACTCTCTCCACATCTAGTCTCAGTCTCTGCACCTTACACACCCACACACCCACACCTTTCATCCCGTGGCCATCTGACATGAAAGGTGGTCGAGACAGCCTCACTTCTCACTTTCATTTTAGTCTCCCCATCAATTATGAATGAATAGCTCTCTGAAGAGAAAGGGCCAGCATGGTACCCATATTGACAATTTCGCTTAGGTGAATTTATAGGTGCCTGAGCTCAATGCAGTGAACTTTGTAGGCAGATAGCTTATAGCGGTTTAGAGCGTTGGGGCAGTAACCGAAATGTCGCTGGTTTGAATCCCTGATCCGTGAAGGTGAAAAAAAGGTGAAAAAAATATACCGTTCTGTCCTTGAGAAAGGCAGTTAACCCCAAAGAACTGCTCCCCGGGCACCGATGACGTAGACGTCTATTAAAGCAGCCGCCAGTACCTCTGTGATTCCGTGTGGTGGGGTCTCCACGATTTGCATATCCACCTCAACTCTATCTCCAGGTCTTCCCATTGTTTTGCCAGAGAACCTTTCATAGCCCTTCAAGTGCACTGGTGCCACTGTAGTTCTGCATTTTAACTCGTGGCGGCGCTACTCGCTCAAACATGAGATTTACAAATAACCTGTGCGTTCTCTTTAATCTGAACTGTAAACGGAAGTACTTCATACAGGACCATAGTGTACAGAACGGTAAGTGGTTTGTGTTATTTGTCTGTGCCACTACAATGATATTATGGGTGACATTGGCACGTAATGGCGGTAGTTTTGCTCCGGTTTGTGGATGTGGGCGTTTTATAATGGGAGGACACAGGCGCGTGGAAAGAGAGAAGGAAGAGAGGCAAAGTCACACGGAGGTTATTCGAAGAAAAAGCTAAACCCAGTTCGTAAATACTCGCACAATGGGTGCGAAACACGACGCCGTTCTATTGGATGGTCAAGCCACAAAAATAACGAACTATCTAAACTCTTTGTGGTGGTTTATTGCCTCCCCCCATCAGCAGTTGTCTGTTTGAATCTTGTTCCCAGCTGTTTATGTTGTGCATAGCCACTAAGCCAGCCATCTCTCACACACCTACATGTTACCACTGTATGGTGGTAAACATTAATGTCTTCTATAGGTGTCCTCCCCCTGATGTCACTGTCCAACCATAGTAGCTCAGCCTGAGTAGTGGCCCAGTTTTCTATTATGGTGACATGAAATTACATTTATTGATCATTCTTCTGTTCTCTTCCCCCTATATGTCTTATTTCAGATGGCTCACCGGCTGCTAGTCCGTAGAATTTGGACCCTCTCAGTAAAAGATCTTCGCTGTCTCCCGGCCTCCACCTCCTCCTTCTCTACCTCTCTGCGTTCATCCACTACCCCTCTATCCCTCCTTTCCCCCAAACGCACTCTGCCCCGCTCCCTGCCCCACACTTCCCACAGAGAGGTCTCCTTCAATGTGCAGGACCATGAGGACTTCACAGAGAGAGTCATCAACAGTGAGCTGCCTGTGCTTATTGACTTCCATGCCCAGTGAGTAGCTAATAGATTAATTAATGAATATGCTTCATGGACCCCCAGAGGGGATATTAGGCTCCACAGCATTTACAAACTACCCTCTAATCAGAAAGCAAAGCCCCTAAGAGAGAATACATGGATAATCATCTGTCTGCCTGTTGGAATTAGACAACTGAGATGACAGCAGGAAACCATTTTTATAGAAGGTATCAAATTATGGTTTTACAACAATGCTTGTAAACCTGACCATAGCTTTTTCAACAATGCACCCAACAGGTGAATGTATTTATCAATTATATTGAGTTGGCATAACATGCTCAACAGCTTTCCTATTGTAAGACTAAAGCATAACAGTGAAAGTTGTGACTGAGTGCATATCATGTGTGATAACAACACCTTACCCATACTGTATGTGTCTGGCTGCATGGCTTGACATCTGATGGTGTTTCCATTGGAGGGAGATCATTTGAGGTTACACAACAAGAGGCAATGCCAGGACAGCCACATTGGGTTCATGTTCTTCTACAACGTGTCAAACTCATTCCATGTAGGGCAAAGTGCCTGTGGGTTTTCGCTCCTCCCTTGGGCTTGATGAATGAAGGTCACTGTTTTAGTAAGGAACTCCCCACACCTGGTTGTCTTAATTGAAAGGAAAAACCAAACCCCAGCAGACACTAGGCCCTCCATGGAATGAGTTTGACACCCCTGCTCTAGAAAATTACATTCACAGCCTGAATGAATATACATGCATGAATACACAGTGGCTTGCGAAAGTATTCAACCCTTGGCATTTTTCCTATTTTGTTGCCTTACAACCTTGAATACAACCCCCCCCCCCCATTACATTTTTTTTAATCATTTGATTTACACATGCCTATGACTTTGAAGATTCAAAATATTTTTTGTGAAACAAGCAAGCATTATGACAAAAAAACAGAACTTGAGCGTGCATAACTATTCACCCCCCCAAAGTCAATACTTTGTAGAGCCACCTTTTGTGGCAATTCCAGCTGCAAGTCTCTTGGGGTATGTTCCTATAAGCTTGGCACATCTAGCCACTGGGATTTTTGCCCATTCTTCAAGGCAAAACTGCTCTGGCTCCTTCAAGTTGGATGGGTTCCTCTGGTGTACAGCAATCTTTAAGTCATACCACAGATTCTCAATTGTATTGAGGTCTGGGCTTTGACTAGGCCATTCCAAGACATTTAAATGTTTCCCCTTAAACCACTCAAGGGATGCTTTAACAGTATGCTTAAGGTCATTGTCCTCCTGGAAGGTGAACCTCCGTCCCAGTCTCAAATCTCTGGAAGACTGAAACAGGTTTCCCTCAAGAATGTCCCTATATTTAGCGGCATCCATCATTCCTTCAATTCTGACCAGTTTCCCAGTCCCTGCCGATGGAGAAAAACATCCCTACAGCATGGTGCTGCCACCACGCTTCACTGTGGGGATGGTATTCTCAGGGTGATGAGGTGTTGGGTTTGCGCTAGACATAGCGTTTTCCTTGATGGTCAAAAAGCTCAATTTTAGTCTCATCTAACCAGAGTACCTTCTTCCATATGTTTGGGGAGTCTCCCACATGCCTTTTGGCAAACACCAAACGTGTTTGCTTATTTTTTGTTCTTTAAGCAATGGCTGTTTTCTGGCCACTCTTCCGTAATGCCCAGCTCTGTGGAGTGTACGGCTTAAAGTGGTCCTATGGACAGATACTCCTCCTTCAGGGTTATCTTTAGTCTCTTTGTTGCCTCTGATTAATGCCCTCCTTGCCTGGTCAAATCAAAATCTAATTGTATTTGTCACATCCACATGGTTAGCAGATGTGTAGCGAAATGCTTGTGCTTCTTGTTCTGACAATGCAGTAATATCCAACGAGTAATCTCACAATAATTTCACAATTACCTTATACACACAAGTGTGAAGGAATGAATAAGAATATGTACATACATAATGGTCCGTGAGTTTGTGGGTGGCCCTCTCTTGGCAGGTTTGTTGTGGTGCCATATTCTATCCATTTAAAAAAAAAAAATGTCTTTAATGGTGCTCTGTCAGATGTTCAAAGTTTCTGATTTTTTTTTATAACCCAACACTGATCTGTACTTCCACAACTTTGTCCCTGACCTGTTTGGAGAGCTCCTTGTTCTTCATTGTGCCCCCTGCTTAGTGGTGGTGCAGATTCTGGGGCCTTTCAGAACAGGTGAGATCATGTGACACTTAGATTGCACACAGGTGGACTTTATTTAACTAATTATGTGACTTCTGAAGGTAATTAAATTACAGGTTGTAATGCAAAAAAATAGGAAAAATGCCAAGGGGGGTGAATACTTTTGCAAGGCACTGTATGTATATACAGTAAACATGATACACATGACCTTGATATGCATGGTGGTCAGTGTTGCCCTGGTTTATGTTTTTGCCAACTTGTTGACATTGTCTTGCTCGGCAACAATTTAATGTTATTGTCAGGTTCTATTTTGTACTCATATATACACTGCTCAAAAAAATAAAGGGAACACTAAAATAACACATCCTAGATCTGAATGAATTAAATATTCTTATTAAATACTTTTCTTTACCTAGTTGAATGTGCTGACAACAAAATCACACACAAATTATCAATGGAGTCAAATTTATCAACCCATGGAGGTCTGGATTTGGAGTCACACTCAAAATTAAAGTGGAAAACCACACTACAGGCTGATCCAACTTTGATGTAATATCCTTAAAACAAGTTAAAATGAGGCTCAGTAGTGTGTGTGTGGCCTCCACGTGCCTGTATGACCTCCCTACAACGCCTGGGCATGCTCCTGATGAGGTGGCGGATGGTCTCCTGAGGGATCTCCTCCCAGACCTGGACTAAAGCATCCGCCAACTCCTGGACAGTCTGTGGTGCAACGTGGCGTTGGTGGATGGAGCGAGACATGATGTCCCAGATGTGCTCAATTGGATTCAGGTCTGGGGAACGGGCGGGCCAGTCCATAGCATCAATGCCTTCCTCTTGCAGGAACTGCTGACACACTCCAGCCATATGAGGTCTAGCATTGTCTTGCATTAGGAGGAACCCAGGGCCAACCGCACCAACATATGGTCTCACAAGGGGTCTGAGGATCTCATCTCGGTACCTAATGGCAGTCAGGCTACCTCTGGCGAGCACATGGAGGGCTGTGCGACCCCCCAAAGAAATACCACGCCATGACTGACCCACCGCCAAACCGGTCATTCTGGAGGATGTTGCAGGCAGCAGAACGTTCTCCACGGCGTCTCCAGACTGTCACGTCTGTCACGTGCTCAGTGTGAACCTGCTTTTATCTGTGAAGAGCACAGGGCGCCAGTGGCGAATTTGCCAATCTTGGTGTTCTCTGGCAAATGCCAAACGTCCTGCACAGTGTTGGGCTGTAAGCACAACCCCCACCTGTGGACATCGGGCCCTCATGGAGTCTGTTTCTGACCGTTTGAGCAGACACATTCACATTTTTGGCCTGCTGGAGGTCATTTTGCAGGGCTCTGGCGGTGCTCCTCCTTGCACAAAGGCGGAGGTAGCGGTCCTGCTGCTGGGTTGTTGCCCTCCTACGGCCTCCACCATGTCTCCTGATGTACTGGCCTGTCTCCTGGTAGCGCCTCCATGCTCTGGACACTACGCTGACAGACACAGCAAACCTTCTTGCCACAGCTCGCATTGATGTGCCATCCTGGATGAGCTGCACTACCTGAGCCACTTGTGTGGTTTGTAGACTCCGTCTCATGCTACCACTAGAGTGAAAGCACCGCCAGCATTCAAAAGTGACCAAAACATCAGGAAGCATAGGAACTGAGAAGTGGTCTGGTCCCCACCTGCAGAACCACTCCTTTATTGGGGGTGTCTTGCTAATTGCCTATAATTTCCACCTGTTGTCTATTCCATTTGCACAACAGCATGTGAAATGTATTGTCAATCAGTGTTGCTTCCTAAGTGGACAGTTTGATTTCACAGAAGTGTGATTGACTTGGAGTTACATTGTGCTTGTGTTCCCTTTATTCTTTTGAGCTGTGTATATGTGTTATATATATATATATATATATATATATATATTATTTTGTGGAGACTTTTGATTGAAATTTCACAAATACATTCAGTATTATTAGTTCTAACCAGAAATCCCATGTTTGTTCTATGAAGGTGGTGTGGTCCCTGCAAGATACTGGGGCCAAGATTAGAGAAAGCTGTCGCCAAACAGAAAGGCAAAGTTGCCATGGCAAAGGTCGACATAGACGATCACACAGACTTGGCCATTGAATATGGGGTAAGTGGAAGCTGTTGACATTATTGATTGATATTGTAAATGTTAGTTAGAAAATGTGACCTTCTTTCCTCCCTTTCTTGAAGTAATTCCTGATCTAAAATGGTGGGATTTGTGAAAGCAGGGATTCCACTAAATAGCTTACAGCAACCCAGTCAGATCAGATCAGGGATTACTAGAAGGAAGGAAGGAAGGAAGGATGAATTTTGTTCTGGAACAGTGCCTTTGACTGATGTCATTGTGGTTACTGACCTCTACTTCTCTCTACAGGTATCGGCGGTCCCCACGGTAATCGCCATGCGAGGAGGTGATGTCATCGACCAGTTTGTGGGAATCAAAGATGATGAGGCGCTAGACTCGTTTGTCAGCAAGCTCGTTGGACAATGAACATGTCAATCACATCCCTGTGATCCAACCCCTTATGACCCCATTGTTGTCTGAGCCTGGCCTGGTCCTCAGTGCTTCATGGCCATGTTGAACCTGTTTAAAACAACTAACAACCCACCCACCACTTGACCACAACCCACCTGAAAAACAGGCACACGCTCACACCCATCCCTAACCTCTCTGCTTTGTATTATTCTGTCTGTCTATTGTCTAGTGATGGGTGTGTGCTTGTGTGAACTTCAATTCCCCTCTTTACTCATATATTGCTCTCATCTTGCAGCGGTTTCCTCCCTCCATCAACCTGTAATGTAATGGCCCCAACCTGTAATATAATGGCCCCAACCTGTAATATAATGGCCCCACCCTGTGGAAACTGGTAGAGCAGCCTGAGCCAGTGTGTACCAGTTTACTACAATAGATTGTTTAGGGTGGGCAACTACACTGCTGTACTTTACTGCATTGTACGGGTGGTACAAGTCGTTTAGTATTAAGTGGGGAGGGACATTAACAGGAAATGTGATATTGGTGAATGAGCTGTGATGACGCTCTCCTTGCAGTTCCTGCTTAGTCCACTCGAGTGTGGCCTTCCCCAAGAATTGTTGGCTGCACTGTCATTTTACACCATTATGCCTAATGTGAGTTGGATGGATGTATCTGTGTATGAGTTTCTCAGTCTGTCTCTTGGTTTTGACTGAGAAATTTGAGATAATCGGGAAACACAAATATGGTTATATGGGTTCGATTGAGATTTTATTTCAAACTATGTAATATGACCAAGAGAATAAATAAAATATATTAAAGGTGTTCTATATT
The DNA here is from genome assembly GCF_034236695.1 of Oncorhynchus nerka. Taxonomy (NCBI): domain Eukaryota; kingdom Metazoa; phylum Chordata; class Actinopteri; order Salmoniformes; family Salmonidae; genus Oncorhynchus; species Oncorhynchus nerka. The sequence goes on from NW_027040152.1 coordinate 7,872, forward strand.
TGGAGTGTGAATTGGTTTGTGGTCTACTATTACATGCGGTAAAGGACTAAGAATCATGAGGAAGTGGTTTCATAGTAATATTGGAGGACTTTAGACCTATATATGACTTCTTTAGCTGTAAAATAATATTCTTTATAATTTTATTTTCGGGGGTATGCCAACTATGAAGTTTACATCTAATCAGTTGTGGTAATATTTCAGCCATGTGATTCCCTGGTTAACTATGTGGGCAGTCTAGTTGGGGAGTGGTGATGGAATGTTGACTAAGGATGATGGTGTGATGTTTGTTTGTATGGGAGGCAGGGATGTTTTCTGTCACGCAGATTCATTTACATATTTATTTCTAGTAGAATGGGTGTGATGTTCTCACCATTACTGACAAACTTCTGTATGGCCCTAATGAGCTGGAATAGTCTTCTGTCTATAGCTACCTTGCCACATTCTTTTCCTTCTCATTTAATTATTTATTTTTATTTAACGAGGCAAGTCAGATAAGAACAAATTCTTATTTACAATGACGGCCTATTTATCCCCCATTCAGTTTCTCCTCTTTTCCATTTCATGTCTCTCTCCATCCTGTATTTTCAGTTTTATCAAATCAAATCAAATCAAATTTATTTATATAGCCCTTCGTACATCAGCTGATATCTCAAAGTGCTGTACAGAAACCCAGCCTAAAACCCCAAACAGCAAACAATGCAGGTGTAAAAGCACGGTGGCTAGGAAAAACTCCCTAGAAAGGCCAAAACCCTTTACTTCAGTTTCTATTTAATCAGTCTGTCTCTGTTTTGCTCTGTTTCTCTCTATCTTTACTTGTTTCACCCCCCCTCTCATCAGTGTGATGGTTTGGAAGGCTGAAGCATGCCCCACCCCAGCCTCCACTTAACTCCTCTAAATTACCCCTCTCTACCCCACCCCCAACACCACCAAGCTGTCTAGGTAGGCACCTGGCTCTGACTCCCCCTCTCCAGTTGTCATTCCGTCTCACATGACAACACACAGGGTCATTCCCACACTGCAGTAAATTAGTTAATAGACTAATAACAAAAAGTTCCAAAGAGAGTTCTAATGAAAATCTATTACATTAAGGTACTTAATTGTTACCCTGAAATTATTTGCTATTGATATAAAAAGGCTGCATTGGGCCTTTAACTACTCTTTGTCTGACTTATGCTGTGTTTGTAACCAAGTGGGAAATGAGAATTTACCACATATGTCTGGGAAAAATCCACTTTTAAGCCCCTTCAACTGGTAATCACTAGTGGGAAACTCGTCTATCATCCTGAGCTCCCACTTTTCCCACATGCTAATCTCTGACATCAACTACTAAAGAAATTACCTCGTTAACAGCATTTTCAGCAGATAAATGCAATAACAAAACATTATTTATAAAAAGCAATCTATTAATAAGGTTTTTGAACACTATAATTTCTTTACAAGCATTATAGCTGTAGTTTTAGTTTTGGTTTATGCAGCTTGTTGGTCATTAGCCAATCAGCGTTTCTCAACAAGTTCAAAGCACATGAATGCATCCACCTTGTATTTACGACTTCACAACTGGTAAATTCCCACCTCCCACTTGTTTATGAACGTGACATTAGTCATAGGAATGAGGTGAAGAGATGACGGAATGCTGGAAAGGTTCATGAGTAGTGTAACCCTACACCTCTTCCGCCAAAAACAATTAGACCACACCTCCATCCTCGCTCCCGCTGTCTCTCTCTCTCTCTCAACCACTCTGTTACCATATAAGGCAAAAAAAGACTGGGGAAGCCAGTGACTGCTGAACAAACGGGCTGGGAAGGGAGAGTTGCAGAATTCCTCTGCCATCTCTCTCTGCTTTTCTCATACTCTAAAACTTGTAATGTTTGTTGTGGGATAATTTGACTGGCCCTGCCTGTGCCACATAGTCAAAATGCCTTTGGAATGTGTGTGATGCTGTAACAACGGCCATACCTGGCACAGCCCAAGAGTATTCTGTGTTTATAGTAAATACTTAGCTCTATTTATATATCAAGCACATATCACCCTTCAGCTTGTTGAATGTCCATTCTGTTCCAGACAAATGTAAATTTACTATACACAAAGCAGACACCGTTTATCGCCCCCACCTTTTCCTCACCATGTACATTTATTTTATATTTAACCTTTATTTAACTAGGCAAGTCAGTTAAGAACAAATTCTTATTTACAATGAGGGCCTATGAACAGTGGGTTAACTGCCTTATTCAGGGGCAGAACTACAGATTTTTACCTTGTCTGCTGGGGATTCGATTTAGCAACTTCTCTGTTACTGACCCAACGCTCTAACCACTAGGCTACCTGCTGCCTCAATGAGCAATGTATACTTTTTATACATACTGTATACATGATCTGAACTTATATTTTGGCTATGAGAGTTGATTACTGCTGAGTGGGAAAGAGAATATGAAAGAAAAGGAGCCCCCCGCCCTTCCCTTTTCTCTACATTCCAGAATGTTGTGAGTCAACATGGGTCTGTCTTATCACCCTTTCCTGTGTACTGATTACTGGGGAAGGGAAGACGCGAGGGATGCTGAAAAGGACAAAAGAAGGAATAAATTGCCATGTCTACTATAATTTCATGAGAGCATATTTGGCATGCTGGAGCTGTTTTTAATTACTTTGCGGTTGTGTTTGGACATTGCCCCTCAGGGATGCTCTAAGCCATTTAAGGACACACAAAAATACTATCACACAGCCATACTCTGTCATGTCAAGACAAGCTGGCTAAATTTAAGTGAGCTGCGTAAATAGTTTTGGCAGGGGGTTTGACATTATTGGGGAATGGTGTAAAACAACAGCAAGGTGCTGGATGCTGACAATCAAAACAATGTGTTTCTACAGATAGCCGTTAGGCTCATATTCAAATGTGTTGTATGCTTAATATGTGTCACACCATGTTTAGATATGGTTTTTATCTGGAATGAACAGGATACGGCACTCCAATCACTTACAAATCTGACACACATGCAGGCTGGCCCACACACATTACTCTCACATATGAATACACACACATGAATTCACAGAAGCTATTGGTGTGTAAAAGAGCTCAATGAACTCATACCAGCCTGTTCACATTGTGCGAGTCAATGGGTTCCTTTCTTTCAGAGCAGATGATGTGACTTTACACACCCAGAATTACAGACACACCCAGTTGCTATTACAACTGCAGGTGAAAGAGAGAGAGACTGTCATAGCAAGGGAGAAGGGACAGTGAGGTCAGGAGTGTGTCTCCATATTTGGTTATCTACTCTTAGTTATAGGTTGCTTGTCTTCTGTTTTAATCCCTCGTTGCTGCCGTCTGGGCCCAAATCACTTTGTTGTGTCCTGTCACTCCTGTTGTGACTATGATTGAGCAGAGTATGATGTAGAACTAATATTAGGTCTGGATGGGCGGCTGCACATATCTTTCCCAAATCCCTTCCTTTCTGCTCCCTCAGCATCTGGTAATGCTCAGAGGAGACCCTTGACCCCCGGGCAAAATTCCTTGTATTTCCCAACTGAGCGATGTATTGATTTTTCCAACTACATGGCATGTTTGTCAGGGTCGTCGTGTGCTATATGTGATGCACAGTTGCAAAATATGCAGGAACAAACACAGACACATTCCACACAGAACAGTATAACGTTGAACAAGTCGAACATTAACCATGTTTTTCTGCTTTTAAAAAATGTCATTAGGGGGTGGATCAGCTTTAATATTGCAGATAGATTTTGGCTTCTATCAATGTAATTGTCTGCATCATTTCCAATCCCCTATATAAACTCAGCAAAACATTTTTTTTTTCAGCAAACGTAACATGTAAATATTTGAATAAACATAACAAGATTCAACAACTGAGACATAAAATGAACAAGTTCCACAGACATGTGACTAACAGAAATTGAATAATGTGTCCCTGAACAAAGGGGGGGTCAAAATCAAAAGTAGCAGTCAGTATCTGGTGTGGCCACCAGCTGCATTAAGTACTGCAGTGCATCTCTTCCTCATGGACTGCACCAGATTTGCCAGTTCTTGCTGTGAAATGTTACCCCACTCTTCCACCAAGGCACCCGCAAGTTGGCCCTGGTCAGACAAAACTGCGACTCATCAGTGAAGAGCACTTTTTGCCAGTCCTGTCTGGTCCAGCGACAGTGGGTTTGTGCCCATAGGCAATGTTGTTGTCGGTGATGTCTGGTGAGGACCTGCCTTACAACAGGCCTACAAGTCCTCAGTCCAGCCTCCCTCAGCCTATTGCAGACAGTCTGAGCACTGATGGAGGAATTGTGCGTTCCTGGTGTAACTCGGGCAGTTGTTGTTGCCATCGTGTACCTGTCCCGCAGGTGTGATGTTCGGATGTACCGATCCTGTGCAGGTGTTGTTACACGTGGTCTGCCACTGCGAGGACGATCAGCTGTCCATCCTGTCTCCCTGTTGCGCTTTCTTTGGCATCTCACAGTACAGACATGGCAATTTATTGCCCTGGCCATATCTGCAGTCCTCACGCCTCCTTGCAGCATACCTATGGCATGTTCACGCAGATGAGCAGGGAGGGGCCCTGGGCATCTTTCTTTTGGTGTTTTTCAGAGTCAGTGAAGTTTACATAACTGTGACCTTAAATGCCTAACGTCTGTAAACTGCTAGTGTCTTAACGACCGTTCCACAGGTGCATGTTCATTGTTTATGGTTCATTGAACAAGCATGGGAAACAGTGTTTACAACCCTTTACAATGAAGATCTGTGAAGTTATTTGGATTTTTACGAATTATCTTTGAAAGACAGGGTCCTGAAAAAGGGACGTTTCTTTTCTTGCTGAGTTTATGTTATTTTAAATATATATATTTTCAAATATATTTTCCTTCTTTATTATTTTCCCCTGAACACAGACATATTCCACACCTGCTGACACATTGAACAGTATAATATTGAACATTGAACATATTTCTCTGCTTGTTATCAACAGACATTCTACCTTTATTGGCTCATACTTTTAGTTAGTTCTAGGCTATATCTAGGGTCCTGAGTTTTTGCTGATCATATTGTGTGGTCTGGAAAAACTCCTTTCTCTAATAATCGTTATGTCATCCTATGGTTATAATAAAGCTGTTTACCCAGACTGCTTCTGTTAAGTGCACATGAGATATAGGTTGTGTATGTCAATATGTTGATGTCACCTGTGTCGAGGATGTTTTTGCCAATGTTGGTTGTGTTAACCCTTGTTTATCCAATGAGGTCACAACATCATCTGTTTCACATTCAGGTCATTTGGAACGCGTACAGAGCCGGCGTCACCCCTAGGAGAGAGTGAAGATGAGAACGAGTGAGGTCAGGAGTGCAAAGTATTAAATTACCTTATTCTTCCTCTTTCATCTTTATTCTATCCCTTTTCTCCTTGTTCCACCATACTCATTTTCACCTGGGCATTTCTTCAATGTATTTCCTTTGCCACGTTTCCTTTTTCCTTTGCAAAGGATATTGTCTCCCTGCTGTTAGTGGCCTGTATACTGGTTCAATGCCTTTGTTCCGGCAGACTGTCTCACCTTCTCTAGATCTCAGGGGAACACAATGGAATGACTAGGTAGACGTGGTACTGAACCACTCTCTATGTACTTACGCTCTCTACCCTCTTAGCATCCATCAGCTCATATCATCCCCTCTTTCTTTTTCATCCTTTCATAGTCTCATTCTTCACTTCTGCTTCTCTACCCCCAATTCCAGCCCTTCCCCCATCACTTAACCATGAAGTTGAAATTCTTGTCTTATGTTTTCCAGTATTGTTATTTTAAGGTTCCTTTCCAGGCAAACTTGTCCAGAGATCTGGATATGCCTAGGCTGTGCAGCCTTGGTACACCCACACACACACACACACATACACATACATACACACAGCAGTGCTCTACTTGGGAATGAATCTGGTTCTCTCCACTTTTTCAGCCTGCTGTCCACAGTACATCTCTTGGCTTCCAGTGGGGGCAAAACTTGCCCTTCTCACTACAGCCATAGTTTTAGCAATCTCAGCTACTGTATCTAGACTACTCTCAGTAAGCAAAATTACAATTAAATAAGTATTTTCCATATGTTGACATCACATGCATTTCAGGTGCTGAATGGAAGGTTAGAAGACGTATATTCCAGATGTCAAAAATAAACATTTTCCAGGTGTTGAAATCAGGTGCATCTTAGGTGTTGAAAAAGTAAAAAACGTGACATTTCCAGTACATGTTTTCCAAAATGTGAAAATATGTAATTTACAGACATTGAAAATACTTATTTTCGATCATTGATTCCATGGCCAGATTTCAACTGCTATAGATTCTCAATTAAGTAAGCAATAAAACACATTCATTTTTCACACCTCTATATGGGAAAGAGGAGCAAAGTGAAGATTGCAACGAAATATTTGTTTTATTGCTCCCATCTATCACATGCACTTATGTTAGCGTTTTCAAAAGCTTTAAAACTGACACCATGACATGCTGATAAATGTACACATATATGTTATTCAATCATTGCACCCACACTGCTCACGGTCTGTGTAGCCAGGTGCTAAAATAGAAATTGGTTCTATTTGTGACGCTCAATGCCTGCAAGTCCGGCCTCTCCCATCTCCACATTGGTTTTTAGGAGCATATACCCACGTGGGTGATTGAAAGATTAACTGAGGTCTGCAGTCCAGTCAGTTGTAGTAATGCACTGGAAATGTGTTTGCCAACTGTCATATAAAGTCCAAAGAAGAAAAAATAAGCCCGAAGGAAGGAGGAGAGATGATGAGATACTAATTTGGTTTACCGTTTTATCTGTGGATTAATTGTCAGAGTAGTGGATCTTGTGCATTTCAGGTAAAATAACAAGCTACTGTTTATATCCCAGGACAAATTAGCTAACAACAGCAAGCTGGCTAGCTAAACTGCCATAAATGTGTAGCAAAATGCTTACGCTTCTAGATCCGACAGTGCAGCATTATCTAACAGGTAATATCTAACAATTCCACAACAAAACCTAATGCTTTTTGACCTGTCCCCAAATTAATATAATTGGTTCAGAGTTTATTTTGATATTTCAAGCAGTTTATTCTAAACTGGCATACAGAGTAAACCAACAGACCAATTTAACAACAATAATATTCTGTGTAATGGTTACAGAGTTGTTTTATTGCTATGACTGTGATATGTAATTGTTTATCTACCTTAGTTGAATGCACTGACTTTAAGTTACTATGGATAACAACGTCTACTGAATGACTAAAATGTAAATGTAACAAAACGTGTGCAAAGCATGCTGGGTATTAGTCTAATGAACTCCGCCCACAAACAAGTACAAATGTGGTCTTGTGGATCAGATTCAAATCTGAACGACGATCACAGACGTCTAGGTTATGTTTCACAGGTTTGAACATCACAGTACTGTATGGCAGTTTAGTACAGTAGAACACAGAAGAATACAGTACAGTACGATACAGTACTGTATGGTACAGGAGAGTAGAGTTTTATTCAGTAGAGTACAGTACAGTAGAGTTGAATTCATTAGAGTAGAGTACAGTATAGTTTAAGTCAGTAGAGTACAGTACAGTACAGTAGAGTTTAATTTAGTACAGTAGAGTTTAGTACAGTAGCATAAACTACAGTACAGTATAGTTTAATTCAGTAGAGTACAGTACTATACAATAGAGTTTAATTCAGTAGAGTATAGTGCAGTAGAGTACAGTATAGTTGATTTCAGTAGAGTACAGTACAGTTTCGTTCAGTAGAGTAGAGTACATTAGAGTAAAGAAGGGTAAAATACAGTGCACTATACTTTACTTGTCTTTACTGTATTGTGTATTGTAATATACCTTACACTGCTGTGATCTACTGTGATGTAATGTGCTGATCAAACTTGTGAAACATAGATGCCAATGATTGGTTCAGATTCGATCTGATATGGGACGGACCAAATCTGGACCAATTATAGACGTCTATGTTTGGGCTAAATCAAGGCTGGACCGGACAAAATCTGAACATCTATGTTTGGCCCAAATCATGGCCTGTTCGGACGAGACCAAATCTTAACCAATTATACACTTCTATGTTTGGCCCAAGTATAGGCCGGTCCGGACATCTGTGGACGTTGAAATCAAGGACCATGAACCAAATATACACTGAGTGTATATGACACAGACTGATCAGGTGAATCCAGGTGAAAGCTATGATCCCTTATTGATGTCACTTGTTAAATCCACTTCAATCAGTGTAGATGAAGGGGAGGAGACAGGTTAAAGAATACGTTTTAAGCCTGGAGACAATTGAGACATGGATTGTGTATGTGTGCCATTCAGAGGGTGAATGGGTAAGACAAACTATTTTAGTGCCTTTGAACGGTGTATGGTAGTAGGTGCCAGGTGCAACGGTTTGTGTCAATAACTGCAACACTGCTGGGTTTTTCACACTCAACAGTTTCCTGTATTTATCAAGAATGGTCCACCACCCAAAGGATGTCTAGCCAACTTGACACAACTGTGGGAAGCATTGGAGTCAACATGGGCCAGCATCCCTGTGGAACCATTTTGACACCTTGTAGAGTCCATGCCCTGAAGAATTGAGGCTGTTCTGAGGGCAAAAGGGGGTGAAACTAAATATTAGGAAGGTGTTCCTAATGTTTTATACACTCAGTGTAGACGTCTATGTTTGGTTCAGATAGACTTGATACACAGGGAAGTGTCTATTGTCAAAAATCAACGTCCGTAGACGTTGAAATCAAGGCCATTCTGGACCGCACCAAAAAAAGACCCAAAAAAGACCGTCGGTCCGGACAGGACCGAAAAAGATGTCCAGAAGATGGCCCCTGACGGTAAAAGCTGAGTGGGCTTTTGCACCTCAACAGGAAAGCACCTGTGTTTGTTGAATCTACCTTCCTTCTTTCAGTTGTTATTGTTTTTGTCCATTTTTATATTTCCTGGAAGATTCTTGATCATTCAGCAAGACACTGTTGACAGCTTTCTATGTTATCAGCATTGTACATTGTTTTTTGTTTGACAATAGACACTTTCCTGTGGACCAGGTCTACCTGTCAATAATCTGAAACATATCAATTCACACAATCACACAATAAGTGCTTTGCACAGGTCAAGTTTCTGTCACGTGGAATGCTATTGACCAATTTAATGCAATTTGCCTTTTTTTTCTTAGGGTGGAAAAATCATCTGAATTGTTGTTTTGTCTATTTGGTGTGTATTTTCATATGCACATACACCTACATTTATTATGCCTCAGTGTGGTTTCAGTTTCAGTATGTTTCTCCGGACAATAGTGTTTCTGTGTCCCTAAATATCACTATTATTAGTGTGGTGATGGTAATACTATCACTAACTGAAAATGTTTTCTCAGTTAACTTACCTGTCAAAATAAAGGTAAATGGATAAAGAGTAAAACAGTAGGCTACAGTTGTAGCCCAGTTTGTGTAGTGGTAGATTCCTTGACATGAACCTTGGTAGGTTCTCTCTAAGCAGTGTCTGTGAGCTTCAAAGCAGCCCCAGTCTAGCCCCATTCGAATGACACAAGGGGATAACCTGGATGATGTAGCCCATCCTGAATGGACTGGTACTTATATGGTCATAAAAATCGTTACAGTGCACATACTTCCTTCATTAAAACACCACCTTATCTGTGCCCCCCTTCTCCTCCCCTCAACTATTTCATGTTCATGATTTTTTTGCCCAGTGGCACTAGTTCGTTCACTGGGAAACGCCCCTTCAATAACATTATTGGCCCAGACGGTAAGGATTATTATAACATTGGCTGGGAGAAGCTGGGAGGGCGGAGACATAACATATAGGCCCCGCCTCCTCTGGACCGCACCCCGACTGACAACGCAAAGAGCGAATTTAACTAGCCAGTGGAAGAAAGAAGGAAAAGGAAAGAGAAAAAAAGAGAGTGAGGGAGAGCAAGAGAGGGAAGAAGAGAACACTATAGTTTGATCCGAGTTCTTTGCGAGGCTGCTGTCGACTGAAAATAAGTTTGTTTCGCGGCGACACGGAGACAGACTCAGCCACCGGTTGTAGCTAGCCAACCCCAAAAGCCTCTGCATCTCAACAGCAGGTAATAGTCCCGCTAGCTAGATATCTATTCTAGCTACATTCTCATTTCCTTCAGCCTTGGCTCTTCACATGCTTGTGTCTAGCGGTGAGCAAGTGTACCTAACCAGGAAGGACGAGCACAGCAACTTCATCACCTCACTGGGTGGGACCTCATAACCCAGATGTATGAATTATTGTTAACTTTTTTTGTGTACATAGTTAATACAATTGAAGGTGGAAAGTAGTTTCATTTGACCAGGCGCGGTGTCAAAGCAAGATTAAATCAGCGACTAAAGACGCAATGGCGAGAAAATGTTGCATGTAACGTAAGCTAACTTGCTAACTACAGGAAGTGATTCGCATGAATGAGATGTAGAAAGGGAGGGAATGAAAAGTAACGCTAAATAATGGAACGCATCAACTATAAGCAAGGTCCTGTTAGAACCCTTTTTGCGTGTCTATTTCATCGCGGATTAACATGTTTTATTGTTTAGGTCTCGCTGTGTGATCAGTCGCGGGGCAAGCAAACAAGTTTGTAGGCTAACGTACCCCGGAATGTTGTTGCGCACCATTACGTCACTCTTTAATTGATTCGCTGTGTACGTCCACGCTTCCTGTTCGATTGATGCTTTAGGTCTACGTCATTGAATTTGTTTGCATGTCTCATGCATTTCATCCTACACCCCAATGAACTCATGCGTGAAATGGCAATCTAGCCAGTCGTGTGCAGTTAATGTATTTTTTTCTGAGAGTTAGGATAATGTATCTATCTTGGCTTAAGTAATTGAACTAAATTGGAGTAGATTCACTTTACTCGGTAGGCCTAGTGAACCTTGTTACACGACCAGACATTATATATGCAATGACCCCAGTCTATTTAAGTGCTTTGTCAGTAATTTGGGTTTGGTTAGTCAGTGTTTTGTGTTGTGAAATTATAGATTGCTGCAGTACTTTGATTCCGATTATTTCGACCTCAGGGACTTTGCCTGGCTACCCAAACTCGTTGCTCCGGGTAAACACTACGCCACGCCTATTGACATTTAGTTTCTTCTCCACAGTGAGTCTGGATCGGAGTACCTCCCCAACCCAGAGGCTAGCATTCTAGAAATCAGTCTCCAACAAGGGTGTTCAGGGTAAATGGAAAGCATCTGTGATGCCACTTCCACTTTTGGATGTTAACAATGTGACTCCATCTTTACTCCTCCTGCACATTTATCGGATTGGTTGAACATTACAGAAGAGAATCTCCCCATAAGTTGTTTGTTTTCTCATCAAGACCAGTATGTAGGGGATCTAGTTTCAGGAGTTTCTTTTACACTTGCTAGGTAGGTTACTAGAACACAAACCCGTTCTAACCATTCTGATTGGTCCCGGAAACCAATGGTTTGGGCCAGAACCAGAGCATTTTGAAAGTGTCATTGGCTTTGATACTCTGTTTTTTTTGTTTTGTGATGATCACTGGAAAAGCAAGTTGGTTTTTCCACCACAAACGACTTCAACGTTGGCAGACTCGAGCTGAAGTGTAGCAAATATAGAGCACAGGAAGAATTCAGTTTGAGTCGTCAGGCAATCCGGGTCTCACAAATTACACATGCTTCTCCAGTCAGCTTGGGCAATTCTCCTGATATAGGAACATGGCGCAGTCTAGGCCTGTGCAAAAGTCTGTTCCCACTGCACTGAGTGAATATCTGCCCCACAGATATGGCCACATTTGAATATCATGCCCATTAATTCAAACATGTTATTTCAAGTGAAACACAGGCCTGTGTCTTAGAACAGGGTTCCTGTCTTTTGAAGGCAACAGTATGCAAAGTCAAGTTCATGACTTTCTTGCATACATCCTTGGTCTCGCCGGTGTCTTTCTATTTCAATAGCGCAGGGTGTTTGTTCCTGTCATGATAACATAATTTCCTGTTTGTGCTTTCACTGCACTGAACTGTGAATCAAACCCCTGGCAGCATCTGAAAAGAATCCTCTGGATTTCAACATTGCTCATTGGAAAGGCATTCACCATTATTATTAGATATAAACTGATTAGTCTAACTTGTCGCGATCCTCTTACATTTTACTGTTTCAATGATGTCCCTACTAGAATGTATCCAGTTCATGAACAGTGGGTCGACCACATTTGATCCATATGTAGTCTAGACTAAAAGTTTGCTTAAAATCATACAGGACAAATGCCTGTGAATGTTAATGTGTTGAAGGCCAGCTAGGATGCAGACATCCTGGCTAAGGTAGATTACTGTAGAACCAACTTGCTTTTGTTTCAATTGGAAACATTTGGGTCAAGGCCACCGTGGCACAAAAGGGGCCCACAGTTATCCAAGGTTCAGTGGTAGCTGTGATTCTTGAGTTGATGCCATCAGTCAGTCCCAAGGTGTTTCTGTCAGGTGATTTACAGGATGATAGTTGCCCTTTCAGTGATGAGGGGCAGTAACATGGGCAAATGCTTGCTGATAATCCAGAAAAAAATGAGCCCTACATTTGACTATACCATTACAATTAGGTAATTTCACTAAGTAAACAATCCTCGTTTTATATTCATTTTAGGCCCAGATGTATTTGATGTATTTGATCAAAGGTCATCATCTGGACAGGACTGCAGTTTATGCTACATTGATATTTATGAGCCTTCTCGCATAATGTACAGTACATCTCCAGTCAAAGAGGCAAGTAGAAGGCAAAGGTCAATCATCCACATGAGTCTAATCATTTGAGTAATGTATACAGACCTGCTCATAGCCACAGATCAGCATATAAACATGGGGCACATTCTCTTAAAGCTGGAATCCTTAATGGTGAAACTGTCATGTCAGATTGGGATATTACAACCAAGTTACTGTAAACAAGTGTCTTCATCAGACGTTATTGTGTGATACAACAGCAGAAGATGTACTGCAACCTTTTTTAACTACACTGCTCGATGCACCTCACCTCTGTTACATTCACAAAACGATAACGACGGTGCTGGGGAGGACAGTGGAGCTGTTTCCCCTAATACGGATTCCATCTTTAAACTAGGGCTGCGAATTGCCAGGGACCTCACAATATTTAAATGATACTCTGGTGCTGATATGATATGTATTGTGTTTCTCACAATTGAATATGTATTACGATTTGGTCTGTGATTTAAAAAATAAATAATAATAATTATTGGGTTTTGACGGTCCAAACATATTGCTCACCATATGTATGCTGCTGAGATACAAGTGAGAGCATGAGAAATAGATCATGGAAATAAAAGTCCTATAAACAAATTGACTCCCTATTTAATAAGATGGAGAACAAGCTATGAAGGAAAAATACTGGAGTTTTCAAATCAAGTTCAAGTACATTTTTCCCATCACTACTTTTAATAAAACAAGTTTGATATCATGGGTTCTTAGTAATGCAGACATCAAACACAGGATATTACGTGCGTGCATACATCTCTGCTCTCTGATTCAGGTTTGAGTCATATTTTACTGCGGCTGGCTTGCCAGTCAACCTCTTTCGAACCTATTTTAGTGCCATTACTCTCGCTATAAACTTCCATCTCTTTATATGTAATACACTCATTCCTTAGTTCAGTCTGGTTTGAAAAATGTGATTTCAATTGGGTCAATCGGCTTGGTCGACTTGGCAGGGACACCCAATGTATCAGCTAAAAAGGCCTAGTGCAAATCCCACTACTAGGTGTATTCTACTGTTCGCTTGCTTGTTTCTTTCCTTCCTCCTACTCCATTCTGTCAATTTCTCCCTACTCTCCATACCACCTTTTTTGGGCCCCCTTCCCATCCTCCCCCTCAGTGCACACCTGTAGGGTTCCACTGAATGCAACAATGGCAGGAAATGACTAATCTATGACTGGGGTTCCAAACAAACAAGGCTTGTTCTCACTTCTCTGGACTTAACTGTGGCAACACTGATTGCTGCTTTGTTTATGATACATGCTAGGCCTATGCTGGGTGGGGGGATAGTTGTCCTTTCTAATTTATAGTGAACAAAAATAAAGCAACATGGAACAATTTCCAAGATTTTATTGAGTTACATTTCATATAAGGAAATCAGTCAACTGAAATAAATGAATTAGGCCCTAATCTATGGATTTCATATGACTGGGAAGACTGATATGCATTGGTTGGTCACAGATGCCTTAAAAAACAAGTAGGTAGGGGGGTGGATCAGAGGACCAGTCAGTATCTGGTGTGACCACAATTTGCCTCATGCAGCGTGACACATCTCCTTCGCATATGATTGATCAGGCTGTTGATTGTGGAATGTCGTCCCGCTCCTCTTCAATGGCTGTGTGAAGTTGTTGGATATTAGTGGAACTGGAACATGCTGTCGTACCCATCAATCCTGAGCATCCCAAACATGCTCAATGGGTGCCATGTCTGAGTATGCAGGCCATGGAAGAAATGGGCCTCCGGCTTCCAGGAATTGTATACAGATCCTTGCGACATGGGTCTGTGCATTATCGTGCTGAAACATTAGATGACTGAGGCAGCTGAATGTCACAACAATGGGCTTCAGGATGCAATTGTGTTCGTTGTCCATAGCTTATGCCTGCCTGCCCATACCATAACCCCACCACCATGGGGTGTTCACAATGTTGACATCAGCAAACCGCTCACCCACACTATGCCATACATGGTCTGCGGTTGGGATGCCATTTGGACGTACTGCAAAAATTCTCTAAAATGATGTTTGAGGCAGCTTATGGTAGATAAATGAACGTTTAATTCTCTGGCAACATTTCTGGTGGACATTCTTGCAGTCAGCTTGCCAATTGCACACTCCCTCAACTTGAGATATCTGTGACATTGTGTCGTGTGACAATTGAACATTTATAGTGTTTTTGTTGTCCCCAACACAAGTTGCACCTGTGTAATGATCATGCTGTTAACTAGCTTCTTGATATGCCACACCAGTCAGGTGGATTATCTTGCCAAAGGAGAAAGGCTCATGAAGAGTGATGTAGCCACATTTGAGAATCTTTTTGTGCATATGGAACATTTCTGCAAACTTATTTCAGCTCATGAAACAGAACCAAAACTATATTGTGGTTATTTTTTAAATTCTATGTAACTAATGGAGAGAAGCAGGTTATTAGATGGGTAGAGGTCTTTTACACCATGTGGGTGGTGAAAAGCTACCTTGCATGTCAGAAAATAGACCTTGTTGTGTGATCTGCGCTCTTGATGTTTGGTTTTGTAGGCGTGTATACATGTATGTGTCAGACTGGCCATTGCCTAACGCAATCAACTTGAGCACTCGAACACAGTTTCACACTGAAATGCTCTCTGCACAGGGACGTCCCTCTGACTGCCACTCCATATTTTATTTCTCCGTCAACACAAATGCAGGTCAGGTTCCATATACCCCACTAGTTTGAATACAGCACATGTTCAACTGGCTGTGAGTGCTTTTTGACTTGTGAATAGCCTCCATAAACGCTGCACACTATTTGTTGTCTGCATGTAGCCTAGACTATAGTGATTCAAAGGGAGTGCTCTTATACTGTAGATAAGACTTCTAGTCAGAGATAAGGAGCCTAAACCATCCCCTCCCTTTGGTCTGCTAACCCCTAAGTGAAAATAATGATGAGAAGAAATGTGTTCACGGTCAGGTGAAAGATGCTTTGTGTCCTGAGTAGGGTTTAGAAAGACATGTTTATTTAAGTGACCGAGGAAGCGGGTATATATGACTCCCTCCAGCATTCTTTCACAACAGTTAAAAGGCTTATGTAACCATGCTCTAATATCCAATGTGCTTTCGCTTGTTCAGCAAGTGGGTGCAAATTTAAAAAGCCAACCGTGTCCAATATGGCTGTCAAAACGACAACAGAAATATGAGCCATTTCATCATCCCTTTGACCCCAAATCATTTTTTTTATGCGTTTGTCAAACTGACACCTACTGGCTGTCAACCAGTACAGTTAATAGAACAATTCTAAAGGTAATGTCTGTTATTAGATCTAAACTGGACAGTTCAAATCAGTTATTCACTTTATGGTGCTGCTAGAGTAACAGGTTGCTTAGAGTTCCAGTTTTACGTGCATCTCTAGTGAGGAATGTGGAAAAATAGTGGATAAGGGTTTGTCATGGAGTGTGGTTAGTTTCCAGGACTTAATTTACTGCACAGTCTGCAGAGGGCTGAGAACTTCTCGTTTCAACGGTGTCCCCTGGCGCACTCTGCAAGAATTCACACAACCACGTTCCACAAATGGCAAAACAGTTTTCCCTCTGTCATTTCCTCTTCCCTCTCTCTCTCTCCTCGGCTCCCCCTCCCTCCCCTGTTTTAGGCAGAGTGATTGTGTCTGAGTCCATAATGAACTTAGACACACTCCACCTCTCCTGCCCTTTGGCCTCGTCTGGCGGTCACACTCTCTCCCTCCAGGCGTCACAGTGGAGAGGACTAGGAAAGCCAGAGATAAGGTCAGAGGGCAAGGGATGGAGGGATAGGCCGTTGAAGCTTAACATTCGTTCAAGACTGACCATGCTAGACTGGACCCAACAAGAGACCATCTGATGAACTAGAGTAGGGACAGGCAGGACAGACGGGATGTGATATGAGAGGAGGATGTATTAACGGTTTTATTAATATTCCAGTCAATGGAGACATACCATGGCCAGTTGGCCATGTCTGTTTAACCACTTTATAATGTGGCTGGTGGGATACAAGGCTTATTGTATATGGTCAGGCTTTAAATGTTGCCTTTGGTCGCCGACTGACGAGATGGAGGGTCAAGACCTTGGCTTTTCCAGCTACTCAGCATAACTCTGGGTGGGAAGGCACTGAGCTGGAATGGAATGAGAGTGGAGGGAGAAGAGCAAGCAGCCTTTGGTGTTCCTTTTAACGAGACGGCCAGGCGTTGACAAGGACGCTCTTTACTTCCTCCCTTTGTGCCTTCATTCTTGTCTCTGTGACGTCGGTTCTAAAACCACCCTCTCCTCCCTCTTGTTGTTCGGCACAGGGTTCCACTTCTATAGTAGACCACTTCACTGACTAAGCACCACTCTTCCTAGATGTTGGTGGTTTTCTTAGCCTTCAGTGACATGTTGGCTAGTCATTGATTGTGATAGGTCCGGTAACATTTAGGGACTGTTGGAGGGTTTTGTTTCCTTGTATTCCACGTGTCGCCTTCATTAATGTGTAACTCTGCTTGAGTAACTACCAGAATGGCTAATCTCAATGTAGCCAACCTTCAATAGATGTACAGCTGAACAGAGTTTAACGTGACAAGACATGGGGAGGCCTTGCAGCTGCGCGGTACTGGGCTTCAGGCTTAGTGGCGTCCCAGGTTGAGCGAAGACGTGGCCAGACAGAAAGCTGTGGACTTTGGTGGCCAGACAGAAAGCTGTGGACTTTGGTGGGGACTCGGAGTCATAATTAAAGACGTGGGTCTACCCAGTGTTTTATTAATGCCATGTACAGGCTAGGCAGTGTCTATCAATGGCAACGGCTGACCATCACACTTTAGGTCGTCTTCACCTTTCAATGTAGAGCACCTTCCATAGAATGACTATGAAAAGAATAAATGTGGTTATAAATGTAGCCCTGTGCTGCTCTCAGGAGATGGATGGAGGAGATGCGTCACTGACTAATCTGTGTCAAGACGACGTGTATAGGACACGGCGCAGGCCTCTCTGCTCCCTCCCTCCCTCCCCCCAGGGCCGTCCAAAACGGCTGCATGCTCTCCTTTTTGAAGTCTCATTTTATCATTATTTCTGTTCAATATCATTGGGTTATATTCCTATCCTGCTGGCTTATCCATGTCTTGCTGGTTGACCATGCAAGCTGAACTCTCTGGCCCCCATCCTGCCTCCACTCAACAGATGGCCTGTATATGTTTGAGCTGCATGTTTGAGTTTGTTTTCATGTAGGCTACACGTTTTTTTCTTCTCTTCATGCTGCACGCCCACGTTAGCCTAGCTGACGCGGATAAGAATCAATCCCAGAGCGTTGGTGTGTTGAGGCTGTACTCCCCACTGCTTGTTTTTGCCAAGCAGGAAAACAATAGTTAACTATTGCAGTCAGGAATTAGCTGTGTTAGGACTGCATGGAACTGACTAGACTGCCCCTTGGTGTGGTTGCTGATTGTTTGCCTAACGTTGCAGATAGTTAGGCCCTGCCACAGTCAAGGGACTGTCTGAAGGCCACTGGCTTCACCACTGCACACAGTCTAACTGTTCTACTGTACAGCCTGTGGGTGCATTGCCAGGGATAGGTGATGTATTTTTAGTGTTTAAGGGCTCGAACACACCAATAGCATTTGCCTGCTGAGAGTACTTTGCCAAAAAATACTTTACATGTAGAATCGCGCAAAAATGTGATCCATCAGACATCAACAGCGTGCTGAACGATCAGTATACCAACGGGAGATCCACATTTGTTGCGACGTGTGCGACCCTTAAACCCCCCCGGGGTTGACTGACCCTGTGATGGGGGAAAAAGGGGCAGAATGACTGGAAGGAAAGACCAGGAGAGACTGATGGTGGTAAGAGGAAAGAAATGTGCAGCGTTCATTTGCTCTGTCTCTGATAAAGGGTCAGTATGGGAGGAATGTGACCCTGGAAGACTGGATAAACAGAGGGGGGGGGGGAGACTGGAGCTGACCGGGAGGGGTCCGGAGGGACTCATTTGTGGGGTACCTCACTCTAAAGCAGGAAACTGGGAAGAAAGGGTTGAGAAACCGAGTTGGGAAAGGGGAGGGTGTTGTGATGGAAGTCAGCTGTGGAGCTCTGAGGGAGAGGAATGGTGCTACAGTCTTGGTTCCCTTCCTGGTTGCCTGACGTACATCAGGGTTAATGTGCCATTTATTATTTCTCATAACCCTTTCTCTGTCAGCAATGCCCATATCCAATGCAGTACAGCCCTTCTCTACATTCTCAAACATCTACTTACCCTAGCCTTTGTGTGCAGTAGACTGCATTTCCCCCAGTGTAGGTTAACATGCCTATAAAATACAAATACAAATTTTTCCCATTCTACAGCAGGTAAATCTCACATTCAATGATGTGCTATTTCGTAAGAATATCTTTATGATTGTAGGCAATGTAGGAGAACTTGCCACCTGTAACCCCCCCAGCCAAATGTTTTTTTTCACCAATTGCATTTCCAAATTATCCAAACAGAAACTCTGCCAACAAACAAAGCTCATAAGTATGGTAGTGGAAAAATATCTTGAACTTGTAACCTTTTTGAGTATTTGCTGTTTTGCAACATTGAATATGTAAACATAACGGAGCCAGTTGTAAAATTTCAACTTTTATTTCTACCCTAGGGAGTGAAGGAAAGTTTTAGGCTAACGACCCTGGCGGTGGTGGGAAAGCACAACTCTCCCGTTGTTGGAACGTTCAGATAAGGGCCTTCCCTTTTCTCTACCTCTGTGTATAGCTAAATGTTATGAAACACCCGTCCCTCACCCCCACTGGATTCTGGTAATACTTGTCTAGTGTCTCCACGTGGGTTACACCATGGAACTGACAGATGTTGTTCATGAGCTGTGAACCGGTCCTGTTTGGGCCTGCAAGCCATGTCGCTCACCTCTGGCATTGTGGTTGTTTTACACGAGCTTTGTAAACAAAATTCAAGACTGAACATTGTGTTTAGGCCTTTAACACCATTTTTTTTCGGGGGGGGGGGGGATATTTAGACTTGAAGTCCCTTGAATGTTCTTTAACTTTTGTTTTTGAATATGGGAAGTTCCTCAGGCCTCATTATGTACAACAGTCAATTCACCTCCCACTCTGACGTGCTCCTCATCCCTAGAAACCGAACGTTGCGAATTGCAAATTGTTTTGAAGATTTTCCTCCAAGCATGTAATCAATGAAGTCTTTCCCAAAACCATGTATTTGGTTGAGATGGTCAGCACATGTTGCACATTACCACAAATAAGTTTTACAGCACTAAGTTACATTTTATTAGAGGCCGCCTTGGCTGGAGAGGGAATGCGCCCGTAATTTGATTAGCATCCGTAGTGGTTGCCAGAAACGTGGGGCCTCGTTGAGATTAGTTTGTTTCATGTTGAACTGACCTAACCTGAGCACTCCAAGTTGTAGAGGAAACATTGGTGACCTCTGCATTCCTCAGGCATTACATCAAGACAAACGGCCAGGGACCAGACCTCTCTGACAGACATCAACTCACAACCCAACAAACTTTCTGGGCAGTGGCTATCTTTACCTCCGAACAATCCCATGGGTATTGCGGATAGAGATTGACGCAATGGGGAAATGACAGTTCATGCCCACATTATTGTTTTGGGGATTGATGCAAGATAATGCTTTGTAGTTTAAGAGAAGTCTTTGTTAACTTGGCTCAGTTTGTCAGGACTGTTGCTCATTTACATCAGGTTTGTTGGTTGAGGTCTAACTAAATTAAATTGGTACTACAACTAAATGCTCCATTTCCCAGCCCTAACCAACTTCTGGGTCTCTTTCCACAGCAACCATGGCGACGGACGCAGACAAGTTCCTGTACGTGGACCGCAACATGGTCAACAACCCTCTGGCCCAGGCAGACTGGGCCACCAAGAAGCTGGTGTGGGTGCCGTCGGAGCGGCTGGGCTTCGAGGCGGGATCTGTGAAGGAGGAGCGAGGTGAAGAGTGCCTGGTGGAGCTGGCAGACTCTGGCAAGAAGGTGAAAGTCAACAAGGACGACATCCAGAAGATGAACCCGCCCAAGTTCAGCAAGGTGGAAGACATGGCCGAGCTCACCTGCCTGAATGAGGCCTCTGTGCTGCACAACCTCAAGGAGAGATATTACTCTGGCCTCATCTACGTGAGTATTACACACCAGGCACACACTGAACGGAAAGACCTCGCCTCATTGTATGATACAAGTGTCAATCAGTACTCTGTGTTCATGTGAACACTTCTGACTCACTATTGCCCCCTCATCGGGGCGGCAGCGTAGCCTAGTGGTTAGAGCATTGGACTAGTAACCGAAAGGTTGCAAGATCGAATCCCTGAGCTGACAAGGTACAAATCTGTCGTTCTGCCCATGAGCAAGGCAGTTAACCCACTGTTCCTAGGCCATCATTGAAAATAAGAATTTGTTCTTAACTGACTTGCCTAGTAAAATAAAGTTGTTAAACATTTTTTAAATACGAGAGCTGATAATATTTGACTCTTTAAAAAAAGATTTAGATGTTATCCAAGGTTTTGCTTAATGCTGGTTATGAAAGCACTGTTTGCTCATGTCATAACTTGGCCTGGTTCCAAACCAGGTAGACCTCCTTCCTAGCCTCATTACCACCATTAAGCCCATTGTGTCAGATGACCCATTGTGTGCAGGTTGCCACCCCAAACGAAAGGCTGTAATCTGTTTACCAAACATACGAGTATGTTCAGTCCTCTCTTTCTGGCTCCCCTCTCTTACACTCTCCTTCTGTGTTTGGAGTACTGCTGTAAACAGGAATCTGCAGGGAACAATACTCTCTGTAGGGGGGAAGGAAAGAGAGGGACATAATGGGGGGGTGGAGAGTAAAGCTGTTCAGAGTTGAGTTTCAGGCAGAGCTGGAAATTAAATGGATATGGAATGTAAATCGTGCTCGAATTATTGTTCCCCCATAATGCCATTTATTCCTCTGTCCACGACGGAGTGATTTGGTGCCTGCTACATTGGGCTTTGACCCGGTCAAGTCAACACACCCTGGCCCTCTTGGGGTTTGGGTATTGCCGTGTTGTGCGCCACTGGACCGGCTACCCTTCTGAAAACCCCCCTCTTGGGAGAGGCAGAGACAACTACCAGACCAGAAGCAAGGGCACGGCGCAATGGGGAGGACAGGAATGTAGCTGAGAGGGAAGGAAACAGAAATATGGAGGGCGGATGAACATAAATGAAGTGGGGAGGAGAGACTCTCCAGATGCCCATACCAAGATGAGGGGTATATGGGAAGGGACAGAGGGGCTGGGGTGAAATCACCTCGGATGATGTCACTGTTTGGTAGAAGCGCTTTGTGATTGTGAAACATGCCTGATCTAGCCCAGCCTCTGGCTGTAGTCAGGGAGTAGATTGGGAAATAAAGTATGGAGCTGGTGTTGACGAGAGGGTTAGATTCAGAAGATAATGTTCACTATGATTTCCCCATTCACATCTGTCCAGTCTTGTTTTTGGCTGTAGACCATCAGTGATATAGTATGCAGTCAGTTTAAACTATTACATTGCAGTAGAATCACTCTGACCTGCCAATCTCTCACTAACATCAACAGTGGAATTTTAATTGAAATGACGTCTCTAGCCAAAATCCATTGTAAGAAGACCAGTCAAGTCCGACTGTATAATCCCTAGTGTTCTTGGTTCAGGACATGGAGAGAGGAGCGCATGTATGTTCAGTAGCCAATATTAATAAGTGTTTCTCTTTGTATCACAGACATACTCTGGGCTCTTCTGTGTGGTTATAAACCCCTATAAGAATCTGCCCATCTACTCAGAAGAGATTGTGGATATGTACAAGGGCAAGAAGAGGCATGAAATGCCCCCCCATATTTATGCCATCACTGACACGGCCTACAGGAGCATGATGCAGGGTAAGCGAAAGTCCTTTCTTACCACATCGTAGTAAGTAACCTAGCAAATTTACTCATTCATCTGACTACAAGGGTTATTGGTAGTATTTTACCATCCATGTTTAGTAAGATAATTTGTCTAGAAGATATGAATCGGTTTAGACTCCTCCAGGCAGACTTGGCTCTGAAAGTCTGCATTTAAGTAGTGAAGCATTAGCCTTGATTTCTGAGGGCTCCTGCCTTCCATAACCAAGGAAAGGCCATTAGTCAGTCTGTAAGGCGATGTAGGTTACATACAGTACATTCTCAGTACTCTTTCCCAGACCCATTATCTTGATGTACTGTTTGGCTTTGTCAGGCTGTCCATTCACTCCCTCTTGTCTTGTTAGTCCATTGTTGGCCCCCATTGAAGTAAAGGGAATCATTTAACTAGAAGAGTGAGTTACCATGCAGTATTTGCATGGGGATGGTTCATTGACTTGTTGGTTAAAAGGCATCACCCTTTCCATTCACAGGAAGCTGGATATTGATTTCCTGTGTGACCAATGCACTTCCTGTTTCAGAGACAAATGTGGTGCATGTGCTCCTGAGATAACAAATACACACTGAAGAATTCATATTTTATTTAAAGCCAGCTGGCAACAAACTTCAGTTCTGACAATGGAACTGACGTTCCTCTGCACAACAAGCACCCATGATGGGCTACAAATAGTAGCAGAAACTATTGTCACTATTCAATTCAACTGTCCCCTCATGTTATTCAATCCAAACTTAAACCATGAAATATTTACCTTTAAAAAAAAATCTTGGCCCCACCTCTTTTCACAGACCGTGAAGACCAGTCCATTCTTTGCACGTGAGTCTTGAGCACAAACCCCTATGAATAGCAAATCTTGGTCTCAACATAACCTTGAAATATTACAGCGTTTGTTGTGATATTGCTGACAACTGATTGACTTCCTTACTTTTTTTTGCTTCTGTCCCCCCTTCCTCCTTTTCTCTTCCACAGAGGAGAGTCTGGTGCTGGGAAGACAGAGAACACCAAGAAGGTCATTCAGTATCTGGCCCATGTGGCCTCTTCCCACAAGACCAAGAAAGACCAGGTCAGTCAGTCCTCATCTACTCTACTATTCTTTCTCATAATTCCCTCTGACCTTTACCCTCTCCTCTCTGTTTCTCCCTCTACTCTCTTTCCTATTCCTTTTTTTGTTCTCCACCATGCTCTCGAACTCTCCCTCACTCTCTGGTTTCCTATGGTCCTTTATCAGCTCAGAACCAGGCTTTTCGGAGTCCTCAATGCTCAACTACTTGTACTGTGATTGTATGTGCGTTTGAGAAATAGTGTTGCCAGTGGTACTTAACATTACATCATTGTCAAGCCATCGCCATATTGTTCCAGGTCTTGGATAGGTGCTGCTTCTATCAGTCACACCGCTCTATGGTGCCATAGAGGACCTCTAAATAAGGGTTGGCCAGTCTTGGTTCTTTAAGACTGACCGTAGCACAGCAGAAGGTAGATTAAACTCCCTTGGTAGCTGGTTCATAGTGTCATATCTAAACCACAGTGGACTGACTATTATTCCTTTTGTTGACATTCCTCCTCCAGCGGCTGAGCTGAATCAAAGTGACCTCCGGTCAACTCTATAAAGCAATGAGACAAAATGTAACCCTGCAGTGCTGTAGTTGGCCACCCCTGTGATAGATGCAGCTGTGACTACAGGGTTCAAGAGAGGCCCAGTCTTTTCTGAAAGCAGACCAGTATCTGTATCTATCATTCCTTTGAGGTTGTGTATTTCTCTTTTCCCATCAACAGACCAGCTCGTTCCTGTCACATGTGAGTTACCCCCCCCCCCCCCCAATCACCCCCTTCCTTCCTCTCCCATCACACATCTCTGGATCTCCTCCTCCACACCCTTCCTCCCTCTTCCTGGCTCTTGCGCTGTCTCTCCCTCCTCCCCCGTGCTGCTGGAGCGTGCTCTGTGGTGGGCTAGTGGGTCACTTGGAAGTGTACACATGACCAGTGTCAGTCCAGAGGAAGGAATGTTCTTTATTAAAGGGGAAATTGCCATTAGAATTCAGCCAGACAAAACTGAGAGCGCATCCCTTTTTGTATCGTTGATTTGATCTTCTTTAAATACTATGTTTAAAGATTTTTAATGAGTAAACAGCTCTGCAGTTTGACAAGTCTGGCTGGATTTTGCATAACGCTGTTGATCCTTTGTTTTCCCCCTGGTGGTTCCAGAAGTGTGATTGATGTGTTTACGACTCCATGTCTGCTTGCTGTGTGTGTGTTCCAGTGTGTCTGTTCAGAGATCTGGTCAACATTCTCTCACAGCTCCCCCTCCATTTCTCACTCTTTGTCTACACCATTTTAAAGATCTCTGGACAAACTCACTGAGTTGCTGTGTGCATTGTGACGCCAGTGGACTAATTGTATACGTGTGTTCGTTCACTGGCGATGCTTCATACCAGTCGTCATATCCATTATTCCCTGCTCCTTACTACTGTTTAAAGCCTCCTAGTGGTGTAATGTATAGGATTAGTTAGGGATTGGTTTTAAACTAACATTGTCCTTGAAGATTAAGGAAAAAGGTTCAGTGAGCTCCTCAGATTGATAACATTGACAAAGCCACTACTATAGCAGTCTTTTTCGCAGACATTCTTATCCAGGACGAGTTACAGGAGCAATTAGTGTTAGTGCCTTGCTCAAGGGCACATTGACAGATGTTACACCTAGTTGCTTGGGGTTTTGAACCAGCAACCTTTCGGTTACTGGCCAACCTCTTAACTGCTAGGCTATGTAAGAATATTAGTTTGAGGTCTGTATTTTTATTGGGTGGATTGAAGTGATTTCCACCCAATATGCGTCAAGCTCCTCACATGTTGACACAGCCTCAGCTGTAACAGACTCTTGAAGGTTATCAGTAGGCTTTCCTGTCCATGTATATATCCTTTTAAAATTGAAGTTCACTGTAGTATTACTAGTGGCATTTTAGATGGAGTCATGTGCATGGATCCACCTGTACAACAACAGTCTGAAGTAGAGCTCAGTGTGAAATATGTACAGATTTCTGGCTGTAGGGGTTGTGTATACTTAATGTCAGTGTAGTGAATATTGACATTCAGTTCTCTGCATGGGGTCTGGGGTTTACTCTGGGTGAAGGGCTACTGATGAGGGCCGCAGGGTTGTCCATTGGGTGTCAAGGTGTGGGCACTAACACTGCGCTGTGTGTGGGGATTTTGTGTACTTGTGTATGTGTTCCCGGGTGTTGTGATTTTCAATGGTCTGCATGCAGTTTGTTTTATTTTCTCCATAAGTAAGGTAATGCAGTTGTGTGAATTCTTAACTTAAATTATGGACTTGGTGTAAAAAGGGAACATCCAAACACAAATCAAATGTTTAAACAACTGAAATCCTCACAATGAAGTGAAACTAGAGTAAATTAAAAGCAGATGACTAAGTTCTCACAATTCGTGACGATGAATCATCCATTGGAATCACCAAAGGTATTCACAGTTTGATCCCACTGCTGAGAAATGACAAATGGCATGTCCTGTTAGTGTCACTATAGAATTTGTACTAATCTAGATGTGTCCTTATAAGGAGGTGGTGGTTTAAAGAATCCAATGGGATAAAGTCATTGGTTGATAGAGCGGTTCTGTGTTTGTCCTCTAGGGTGAGCTGGAGAAGCAGCTGCTGCAAGCTAACCCCATCCTGGAGGCCTTTGGAAACGGCAAGACTGTGAAGAACGACAACTCCTCCCGATTCGTAATAACTTTTTTTTTTTATATAAAAAAAGACCTCTGCTTTTTTTTCTTTTTCTGTTGGACAAGTATTTCCTGCTACCTTAGTCATTCACTATGTTCTCTCTCTCCCAGGGAAAATTCATCAGGATTAACTTCGACGTCAACGGATACATCGTGGGGGCCAACATTGAAACCTGTATCCTTCATACTACGTTAACCACAATGAAATTCACTCCCTCATTTGAAATATACAATAGTTTGGGGTCCTGAGTGGCGCAGTGGTCTAAGGCACTGCATCTCAGTCCTAGAGGCATCACTACAGACACCCTGGTTTGAATCCAGGCTGTATCATAACTGGCTGTGATTGGAAGTCCCATAGGGCGGCGCACAATTGGCCCGGCGCCATCCAGGTTAGGGTCTGGCCGGGGTAGGCTGTCGTAAACAAGAATTTGTTCGTTTTTAAAAATTTATTTTTTTAAACCTTTTATTTAACTAGGCAAGTCAGTTAAGAACAATTTCTTATTTTCAATGACGGCCTAGGAACAGTGGGTTAACTGCCTGTTCAGGGGCAGATCGGGGGTTTGAACTTGCAACCTTCCGGTTACTAGTCCAACGCTCTAACCACTAGGCTACCCTGCCGCTCTTAACCGACTTGCCTAGTTAAATAAACTACACTTCAATCTATAGCCTACATAATTTAACTCCAGACACCTCTCGGTTAGTCTTTACAGTAAGCTAAACAAGTCACACACACTTGCCCCGGCCAGTAGAAGCTCACAATCCAGTCTGAATGAGTGGCTCCTTGATGGTCTAACCACCAGACCTGCTGGAGAAGTCCCGTGCCATCCGCCAGGCCAAAGACGAGAGGACCTTCCACGTCTTCTATTACATGCTCACTGGTGCTGGAGACAAACTGCGCTGTAAGCCTCCTTCGTTATCACCTTTATCATGTACAGCTAACTGCATATCAGATGTAATAACTCTGTGCTCCTCTCAGCCGAGCTGTGTCTGGAGGGCTACAACAACTACCGCTTCCTGGTCAATGGAAACGTGACCATCCCTGGCCAGCAGGATAAGGACCTGTTCACCGAGACCCTGGAGGCCTTTAGGATCATGGGCATTCCAGAGGATGAGCAGATTGGTGAGGGGGAGGATGGGACACTACCCTCTCACTGGTTTATTTTGGCAGGTGTGACTCTAACCTCTGGTCTCCTCATGCAGGTCTCCTGAAGGTGGTGTCTTCAGTGCTCCAGCTGGGCAACATGAGCTTTAAGAAGGAGCGCCATTCAGACCAGGCCTCCATGCCTGACGACACAGGTACAGCAAACCTTTATGTGGGCTGGTTTGATCCTAAAAATGAGATCCTAGTATCTGTCAATTACACTCTACTGACCAGCAGATTATACACTTCAGTCCACCAGAATTAACTAATCAAATCAGTTTATTTGTCATGTGAGCCGAATGCGACAGGTGTAGACCTTACAGTGAAATGCTTACTTACAGGCTCTAACCAATAGTGCAAAAAAGGTATTAGGTGAACAATAGGTAAGTAAAGAAATAAAACTGTGAAAAATAGCAGTAGGGAGGCTACATACAGACACCAGTTAGTCGATCTGATTGAGGTAGTATGTAAATGTAGTTATGTTGAAAGTGACTGCATATATGATGAACAGAGAGTAGCAGTAGCGTAAAAGAGTGGTTGGTGGGTGGGGGGACGCAATGCAGATAGCCCAACCAACCACTGCTCCCCGCACATTGGTTAACCGGGCTAATTGAGGTAGTATGTACATGAATGTATAGTTAGTGACTGCATATATGATAAACAGAGTTGCGGCAAAAACTGTTGAAGCCTTTTTGTCCCAGACTTGGCTCTCCGGTACCGCTTGCCATGCAGTAATAGAGAGAAGTCTATGGCTGGGGTCGTTGACAATTTTTAGGGCCTCCCTCTGACACAGCCTGGTGTAGAGGTCCTGGATGGCAGGCAGCTTAGCCCCAGTGATGTACTGGGCCGTACGCACTACTATCTGTAGTGCCTTGCGGTCGGAGGCCGAGCAATTGCCGTACCAAGCAGTGATGCAACCAGTCAGGAGGAGGCTCTCAATGTTGCAGCTGTAGAACCTTTTTGAGGATCTCAGGACCCATGCCAAGTCTTTTTAGGTTCCTGAGGGGGAATGGGCTTTGTCATGCCCTCTTCACGACTGTCTTGGTGTGTTTGGACCATTGTAGTTTGTTGTTGATGTGGACACCAATGAAACTTGAAGTTTTCAACTTTCTCCACTACAGCCCTGTCGATGAGAATGGGGGCGTGCTCAGTCCTCCTTTTCCTGTAGTCCACAATCATCTCCTTAGTCTTGGTTACGTTGAGGGATAGGTTGTTATTCTGGCACCACCCGGCCAGGTCTCTGACCTCCCTATAGGCTGTCTCATCTGTGATCAGGCTTACCACTGTTGTGTCGTCTGCAAACTTAATGATGGTGTTGGAGTTGTGCCTGGCCATGCAGTCATGGGTGAACCGGGAGTACAGGAGGAGACTGAGCACGCACCATTGGGGGTCTCCAGTGTTGCGGATCAGTGTGGAAGATGTGTTACCTGCCCTGACCACCTGGGGATGGCCCTTCAGGAAGTCCAGGATCCAGTTGCAGAGGGAGGTGTTATGTCCCAGGATCCTTAGCTTAGTGATGAGCTTTGAGGGGACTATGGTGTTGAACGCTGAGCTGTAGTCAATGAATAGCTTTCTCACATAGGTGTTCCTTTTGTCCAGGTGGGGAAGGGCAGTGTGGAGTGCAATAGAGATTGCATCAGCTGTGGATCTGTTTGGGTGGTATGCAAATTGGAGTGGGTCTAGGGTTTCTGGGATGATGGTGTTGATGTGAGCCATGACCAGCCTTTCAAAGCACTTCATGGCTACGGACGTGAGTGCTACGGGTCTGTAGTCATTTAGGCAGGTTGCCTTCATGTTCTTGGGCACAGGGACTATGGTGGTCTGCTTGAAACATGTTGGTATAACACTCTATTAGGGACATGATGTTAGTTTCAGTGAAGACACCTGCCAGTTGGTCAGCACATGCCCGGAGCACACGCCATGGTAATCCGTCTGGGCCCGCAGCCTTGTGTATGTTGACCTGTTTAAAGGTCTTACTCACGTCGGCTACGGAGAGCGTGATCACACAGTCGCCCGGAACAGCTGATGCTCTCATGCATACCTCAGTGTTGCTTGCCTCGACGCGAGCTTAGAAGTGATTT